>NW_024704861.1:117656-141972 GCF_018977255.1 Callorhinchus milii
ATTAGCCAATATTGGATGCACGAAAAGACACATGGGGGAATGATAGTGAGAGGGTGTCTGTTAGGCGACTTGGAAATCAGGAGTGTAAAACAGACCCTCCAAAGACGCCGCATGAACTCGTAAATATACACGTAAAGTCGAATTATACGATTATGATTTCGATTTCCTTTCCGCTAGATCAAGTCAGGAGTCTGGGAGTCGCTAGGCTCCTAAAACAGATACGAGTACGTGGTTCTCTGCGGCTGTCTCAAATGTTCCGGGTATCACATGTGCGTCGTTGATTACCTCCGTTGACCCTGCACGAAATCACCCTGATCCTGGGTAATGTGTTGTGTAGAAGAATGGCCCTCGAGTACTAAACTAGGTGGCATACTTTCAACTTTACACCGCCCGGTCCTCTCAGCGCCCGGCTGCGCTGCGAGGGCTCCGTTCTACATCCCCTGGACCGCATCCCAAAGCCGCCCAAACTCAGATATGGGGACAGAATATATGAAACCACGTAACGTACCATCCTGATCAAAAATCAATCCGAAAAAACATCTAGGCTACCACATGTCACTAGATACTAGACTACTTGTAACAAGACGCAACTTTCGCTCGACCGGCTAGCTTAGGCGTAGCTATATCAACCTCTCTAAAGCCTAGAGCCCATTTATTCCATGGGCTCAGGCGGGTTACGTGCTATGGTGACGATCGACACTAGACGCACAGTTCACATCTTTGCTTAATACCAATCTCACCTTGGGGTAAAACACACATTGACCCCTCAATGACATGACGGGGTCCAATACGACGTCCATATTCCTAACTTACAGCGACACTATAGACATCACCATTGAATGTTTGCGTATGCGGAATAGCTATTGTCATGCAGAGCCCGCTTTAGAGGACTACGTAACATTGGCGTGTCCTAGGTGATGATCTGCGGAGGAACCTAGAGTGTGTTACTCACGAGCCCTTGGAATGTACTACTAAAGGTCAAGCAAATTCATCAATTAAAGTGGGGTTTTTGGGACTCCCAGCATTATTCTATAAGAGCCTAATGCATCTGCTGTCGGTGTACTGCGTGGGGAGCGAAACCGGCGGTAGTTACTTACAGAGACAGTGATGCCCTCGGACCCTTAACTTCACTCAAACGCGGGGCGTGCTGCTGCGGCAAGCTCTAAACCTGCACTACTGACCACTCTTAAGAGGAATCAAGGTGTCTGCCTTGTATGTCGCGCCCGTTGCCATCGTGCTGAGAATAGACTGAGGCGTACACATGGAAACATTGACGTGTCTACATCAGATAAAGACATCGATATATCGTGGGCTCAAAGTCTATTAGTCACGGGAACTTAGAACGCCATGGAATTCTACGGCTCGCCCGGGCTAGACTAGGGCGTTATACCGATCGTGAGGCGGAAGTGCGAGTCCGCCCTGAGCACCCGCAGACCGAAGTGAGCTCCCCGATTAACTGAGCGAGTCTCCACCTTATCAGCATATTGAATTATCCTATCTAACAAGTCACAGCTAAGTTCCGCCTCGTGTGTGGGGACCACCGCCACGTGAGTCAAGTTGGAGGTTTGGCAGAGGTATCGTGCGGGAGAACCCATAAAACAAAGAGTGCAATCGTCGGCGGGTGTAGACCGCATAACCCCACCCTTTAAGTCAGTGCAGTGAGTAAGTCAACCAATGGTTTGACTTGCTAGGGAGGGAAACAGGTATGTTTCGGCCTACACCGTGAAGTGGTTTCATATTGTCGCAACCCGTGTTTTGGAGCGTTCACCCATCCTGCGTCACCTGCAACAGTAGCCTTTCCTGATACGTTTTAATTTGGGAAAGGAAGAGCAGCGGTGCGGGACGGGGGACGCTTGGCGATGCCTTTACCCCGTTGTATACGTATGAAGCGAGCCGCCAAAGCGGCCTTACGCATTGGTTCTCTAAAGAACTCATTGTTATTGGCACACATGCTGCTTCTGCACGACATAAATACCCGACTTGTAATTGGAGATAGCGTGACAGTGCACTCTCTCCGGACCCAACAATGCCATACGTACTCAGTGCGGTTAGACGCAATGAATTTCTATGACATTACTCGCCTTCAGACTCTAACCGTCCAAGTATTGGCCGTCTTCACATAGCACTCATGGGTGCTTTGGCATATCGATCTGAGCTTACCGATTTGTCGACGTTCTCAGTGAGGCAGACTGCGCGACTGGTCGTAGTGTTTTGCGGTACGCGCAATCTTTAGCTCAAATCCCGGGACATGAAAGAATTCCCAGGCTTCTCGCAGCGGTGGGTAACTCGGGCCACGTCAGCCAGTTCAATGTACCAGGGTTCTGTACCATCGCTCGCGCCGGACACGCGCAGTAAGAGAACGACGCTGCATAAAAGTTGCTCGAATTTAAGCCGCTAGTTGCGCGTTGAGACGCTCCCTAGCTTCATCAACGAGGGAGAAAGAAGTGCTGTCGCTGGTTAATCTTTCTCTGTAGCTGATACATCGTTTGTGCGGTATGCCGAGGGATTGGAGGCTTCGACGTAAGCAGGACAGCCAATTTCATCCCGAGCTTACGAGAGTGATTTTGATACGTGATACCACTCCCCGCTAGGGCACTACCGCAACGAATTATTTTCGCCGAATAGGTCAATGCCTCTACAGTTGACCGCACGGGCCAGAGCTGAGCAATGGGGGGGCTCACATGCCATCTAAATATCGAGATATCTTTATAAGGTTAGGAGACCCGAGCAGGAACGGGGCTCCGAAAAGCTCGTACGCGGGGCTTCGCACTAGGCCAGTCTAATGTTCTCGTAGTCGCTTCGCCCGGTGAAAAACAGCTCCTCGATAAGACAGCAACATAGCACGCGCCTGCCGCCAGTTTCGAGGAAGATATCCATGATATGACTCTCAGTACTCAAACCCGGCTCTTTGCGATGATGGGGAACGAAGTATGTAACGCAAACACCCGCTAAACAGATGGTAATATTCGTCAACAGGACCACAACCTGCTTCAGAGCAGCTCTCGCCTGTAGGACAACCTGTGAACACTGTCGGATTTCTGAAGCTAACATCGGTAGGCAGTGCCGTATACAGAAGTTCAAAGAAGCCTCTAGGTCTTTGCAGCATCGGTGTTCCAAAGATTACTATAATGAACGTCGTAGACGCCTTCAGAAGGAACTGAGGTTTGCCGGGCGTGAAAACGAAATACCCCGTAGCGAGACGGTGAGCATGGGCCTGGACTAGTGGTCCGGTCCTAGAAAAGCCCCCTGGGCGATCAGTAATCATTGAGTCATCCGATCTCCTGCTTTATTACTGCATATGCGCCGGAGTGAAAACCAACATGCTAAAACACCAGATTTAGATAATGTGTTCGATTGAAGTACGGCAATGACTATTGATCAACGAACTGTTTATGCACTCAGAGTATCTCCGTTCCTTCGAATGTTCCGGTTTGGAAAGTAGAGAGTACATCCATATCCGACGGCACACTTCAATGAAACTCGGTCAACGCTGACGGGAAACTGACCTAACTAGAATCCCATTACATGTCCGCTAACCCAGGCTCGCAACCTCGCAGGGGGTCGGAAACTCCACGGTGCAAGTTGCAGCTACGCCGGATGGTCAAGGCGTAACATAGTTCAGTCGAGAACAACAAGCTAATCGTAGGAAGACGCTCCACTTCGCACAGAGCCTTAAAGGACGTGCTTGCGGAAAGACGTGTAACAGATTCTGCTACTGAACTCACGAAGATTCTATCTTGCCATACCATCGTTGAGGTAATGGAACACGTTACCGACAAATATTTGATATGGTGGATAGGGAGCTCCCGTAGAAGTTGCCAACACGAGATATCCGAATAATATTAGGCTAGCCCGCGGAAGAACCTCTTTCGGCTCACATACCGCTGCACGCAGCCGGCGAGGTCAAAAACGCTTAAGATCAGCTAAAGTCATGACGAGGGCATAGCTCTTTGTATGATGGTGACTCCGGCGGGTACGGCTTCCGTAATTGGAGATACCGCGGAGATAGAGAAATGGAAATTGAAGGCTACGATACCTTCGTTCACTCAATCTCGTTTCCCCCTCTAAATGGTGGACGGCGGTGAGGGCTCCTTGCGGTGAGATTATCTCAATTCGAGCATTTAGGTGTCTTTTTATCAGATGACTCGCTTGTTTCTGATTGACTCTAACAAATGATTACCGAGTTTGTGACCCCTTACATCAATGCAAAGCAAGGACTTATAAGCCCTCTACAAACTACAGCTAGTAGATAAGCTGACCTTTGCCGTGGCAAGCACCCCCTACTAGCAGAGGGCATGAGACTCCGACTAGCTACGTACCAGACCTGCAACACTCGCAGTCGGGGCCGGGCGTCCCTCGAACTCGATAGGATGTGAGCCTTGTCTGGGCCCACCTTCATTCTCCTAGACCTTATGACGGTGGGAAGTCGGGCCGAGAATGTGAGCGCCGTAATTCTTAGTATCTAAGTATACCAAATGGAAGAAATTGCTAACCCCGGGGGTCACCGCTAACTTTTGTAGCGAATGGTAAACTGGAAGTCATCTGATGAACGGACTGAGTTCTGCCCTCCATGTGATCTACGGCCTAAGGACTGGTACCGTTCCGATGCTTCTTGGTCGGTATCAATACGGCTGTATGTGGCTATGCAGCTGCGAACACAGGATTGCGATTTACCCACTTGGGGTTGCGTTCGATTGTCTTGTGAAGGAGTAGCCACCCCCTCAGGCTAGCCACTGATACAAATGTGCGGGGCTGGGCTAAAGAAACTGGCTTAAGGACTAGCGGGCCCCTAACACAGTTGAAACCGCAGCAGTAATAAGACTAGTTCTGTACGACAACACCCATAGAGCCGAAGGCCAAATTTTGAGTGGTTTTGAAGCTGATCATGGGTACGATTCTCCTACCCAGACTAACTTAGATCGATTCTAGTCCTTAAATGAGGCGAAAGCTTGAGTCACCCGTAATGAAACATACACCCCCAATCTAACTCTCAAGCTCGAACCGTGCCAATGCACCCTCTAAACATGGCCGAAAGCGGTACGCTCCAAACCAGGGACTGAAGATTTCATAATGGCAATGGCACCCGGCGGTTCAGTTTCGTGCATGAACCATAAATGTTCAAAATATCGAGGGGGAGACAGTATATAACGCAGAAGATGTTGCCAGCATTACCCTTCCAGAGCATCTACTTTGTAGTCGTGTCCCCCGTGGTTAAGGGTATGTTTAAGGCACCGACAACTGCTAAAGTCTCTGTACCCCAATTCCATTGAACGTTAAGGGCCCCATCCCTATATGGGTATGATAATTATCATATGTTGCCAGGCAGTCATGATGAGTGACGATATAGCATAGGCATTAAGCACCCCATCCCACGGCACTCCCTATCCTATAATAAATAAGGTAGGAATGCCAGTCGTGCCGCTAGATTGGCCCACCCTCCGAATTCGACAGCAGGGTCCAAACTTGCTTTATATTTGAGGATGCTGTTTCGGAGTATTGACCTATGCAGACGCTGCCCTCGAGAGCCGGTCGCGGCGCGGTCTAGAAGTAGGGGAGGGGGTGGCCACAATTCACAGCGCTAAGGCACGCATCCCAACTCCAAACACAGCTCAGCACTAGAGTAGTCAACGCAGCCCCCCACCACGATTCTTTGCCACGTACAACAATTCAAGTGCCCCGGGGAATACATTGCCACCATCTAATTGTTCCGCGAACGCTTGGGCATCCTGGACGGATAACGGAACACTTGTTGATAATAGGGGCAATAATGGATTCAAGACTCATGACCCGAATCTACTGACGTTAGCACTATATGTCCAGTTATTATCCAGAGACGGCAGAAGGAACGGACATTAACTAGTCTGTCGAGGTCATAGATATATTCCACAGTACGTTTGGCTGATGTCGTAGATCAAGGAGCTTGGCTTATATTTGTACAGAACGCTCGTTAGGATTAAGGAATGTCGCTTTGACATCGACTCATATTGTCTTTAGCAATGATTACCTTAAGTCGGGTTACCGGAGTACCCGCCAATCTTAGTGAAGTCTCCCCCAACTCGCCATCTGTGAATGGGCCAGCTTTTAGCTGAGCCGAGTCGGTCGGTTGCAAGCGGTATGAAGTGACGCCAATTTACTCAGACGGCATTCCTCTCTAGGACATTTTATTTTATGAGTTACGACCGCTGGTGCCAACAAGACCAGGCGTGTACTGGCCGAAATCTCTCCGCCAGTTGTCTCTCTAACGGTTCTCGATTGAGCGGCTGTCTTCAACCCACCCAAACATCGCACTCACCTAGACCGGCCGAACTCGTACAGACTTCAGAGTCTTGATTGATAGCTTTCATTTTTTAACTTAGGTCGTAGCCTCGTAGTTGGTGCCACAGCTTAGTTCTCCCCTTACAACACCTAGCAAACTCGTGCATGCTAGGTTAGGTTTCATAGACATTGAGACGAGCTCCTGAAACGGGGGACATTATAGAGTGGGTATTGTCACGGACCAGAGTCCGACCCCAAGGAACCATTTTTGTCGTTTACCGGGCCGGTGAGCGCCGGTCCACAGAAACGCACGCGAATACTATCCTGCCCGGATGACAACATACGGTGAATGAGGAAATTCCAGGCTTCTTAGGATTATTGTCCCCGTCTACTGGTTTGTCCGCTAGATCAGAGCTGCGGTGTATGTCAATATTGTAGAGTATATGACCGCGATGTACATGCGCTTCTCACTAATTCACTTGCCGTCCTCACGGTCAGTTCCGGCTAGGTGCATCGGCGTGATCTGTTTCCAGGAATCATTAGGGCACCTCCCTGAGGGAGACAGCTAGCAGCGTACAGCTTTCCAAGGGCCCATTACCAAACGGTGTATAGTTCACAATGCAGTGCTCTCCTAAGGTGCCAAGTGTGTGGGGTCCAGACTTCAGGCACAGACTCGCTTCCGTCCATGGAATCGATAATTTACGCGATACAGTGTGTAGAGTTGAACCGTTACGGAAAAGTCGCTGTTTGGTATACTGATGGATATGCGGCGAATGCCTTAAGGATAGGCGCGATTGTGTAGTCATAGGAGTGAAAAGATCGTCCACTACCTCAGGGGAGTGCACTTAGCAGAGCAATCCTTTGGCTGACAAAAGAGTCTAAACTTACACTTAGTGCTTGCTACCTTTCTACTCCGGCGTCTTTAGGCCCGGAGCCATTCTGGGCTTCGTGATGATGCTCATGGCAAGTCTGACGGGTAACCCGTCCAAATGGATCGTATTTGATTTATCGTCTGGCATCAATCATATATTATGAGGAACGCAAGACCATGTGGGTGTACCGTATACAGTTGTATTCTTTCAGGCAGGTTGGTACCTGTATAGGGATCATTGGTAGTGATCAGACCTGCATGTGAATTAACAAAACGTTAAACAGAAGCTAGAATCGTCATGTGTTAAGGGTTACACCCTCAGATCACGGTCCCGTAGGAGTTCCCTTATTAATCATCCATCAAGGTGAAAGAGTCCAACCTCAGCGTTATAAATGTTTGAGACATCTTATAGTATTACGGCGAAAGGATCAATGCGGCAACAGCTATTGACAGGTTCACAAGACGTGATTCTAACACGACACTCTCAGTTAGAGCCCCGCGAAGTTCCCTTCCCGATTTGATAAAGTATTAATTTTTACGGTGGCTTATCCGTGGCCGGATACCCGTTTACAAACATGTGGCGGGACTTCGCGTGACATTACTGGCCTCATCTAAACAGGTCTGATAGTAGAGATATTTCCAAAACTCTCTAAAGCTCTGTTTTAGCGAGCGTTGATAATTAAGGAGTCTCAGGATTTATGATTGCGAAGCGACGATAATCGACATATCCTCGCAAAGGGCGGCTTTAAGACATGGACCTACCGTCTGAATCCATTGCTGTGCGGAATTATGTATTGAAAGGGAGGAGGTGAATGTATCTGCTGGTGAATTATCTGCTGGTGAATGTATCTGCTGGTGAATGTATCTGCTGGTGAATGTATCTGTTGGTGAATGTATCTGCTGGTGAATGTATCTGCTGGTGAATGTATCTGTTGGTGAATGTATCTGTTGGTGAATGTATCTGTTGGTGAATGTATCTGTTGGTGAATGTATCTGCTGGTGAATGTATCTGTTGGTGAATGTATCTGCTGGTGAATGTATCTGTTTGTGAATGTATCTGCTGGTGAATGTATCTGCTGGTGAATGTATCTGCTGGTGAATGTATCTGTTGGTGAATGTATCTGCTGGTGAATGTATCTGCTGGTTAATGTATCTGCTGGTGAATGTATCTGTTGGTGAATGTATCTGCTGGTGAATGTATCTGCTGGTGAATGTATCTGCTGGTGAATGTATCTGCTGGTGAATGTATCTGCTGGTGAATGTATCTGCTGGTGAATGTATCTGTTGGTGAATGTATCTACTGGTGAATGTATCTGTTGGTGAATATATCTGTTGGTGAATGTATCTGTTGGTGAATGTATCTGCTGGTGAATGTATCTGCTGTGAATGTATCTGTTGGTGAATGTATCTGCTGGTGAATGTATCTGCTGTGAATGTATCTGTTGGTGAATGTATCTGTTGGTGAATGTATCTGCTGTGAATGTATCTGTTGGTGAATCTGTCTGCGATAGTGTAGTGTATAGTATAGTGTAGTGCATAGTGTAGTGTATAGTAGTGTATAGTGTAGTGTAGTTCGTAGTGTAGTGTATAGTGTAGTGTAAACTGCTACGTGGTGCAGGGAGTAAACATCGCCACTGCGGAGACAAAGCCGGCAGGGCGTGGTGCTGGCCACCCACCCCTCGTGTGACACTCGCTAACAGCACTTGTCCCAACAGTCTGTTAAAGCCACACGGGGGACCTTTGTCTCTGTGTACGTGCGTGTGCGTTCGCCAGACGTGAAAGTGACGAGGAAGGTAATGACGGAGGCCGACGGCACCTTCGCCGTGATGTCCGTCCTGCGCTACAAACTGCGGTGGTGGGATGCGAGAGCCGGCTACCGCTGCGTGGTGAACTACGCCGTGCCGGGCGGCAGGAGCGAGGCCGTTGCCTCGGAGACCATCCACGTGAAGGTGCAGTGTGAGTACGGGGTGGGGGGGGGGGCACCAGACGGAGCGAAGTACAACAGACGGATGTGTATGACGGGTACACAACAAGACATGCCTGACGGACCATCTTATTGGGTTATGGTCAAATGAAACACAGAGACTACCGCTGCTCGTGAAGATTTGACTCGTGAACGTTCAGAGAGACGTTCAAACCTTTTAGAAAGTCCAGTTGCCTGTTTGGACCGCAATAGATGGCGGAGGTGGCGTCTGCATCTGCAGAACACGAACAACGAGTGGCATCTACATCTGCAGAACAGCGGCAATTGACGATGACTATGACGGTAAGTGGCATAGTTATCAATGACGACGACGTAACTGACGATGAATTGCGATGGCGAGTAGCACCGTGAATGTCTGCCGGCGGTGGTGGGATGCGTAGATACACCCCGCGGGAGGGTGGCCCTCATCCTGGAGTCTCACCGCGAGGCGGCCGTGAAGGAGGGCGACACGGTCGTGTTGAGGTGCCGTGCTGATGGATTCCCCCATCCCGAGGTCGACTTCTACCGGGTGAGGCGATGATGATGATGACGATGATGACGACGATGATGACGATGACGATGATGATGACGATGATGACGACGATGATGACGACGATGATGACGACGATGATGACGACGACGATGATGATGACGATGATGATGATGATGGTGATGACGACGATGATGACGACGATGATGATGATGATGACGATGATGATGATGATGATGATGATGATGACGATGACGATGATGATGATGATGATGATGACGATGATGATGATGACGATGGTGACGATGACGATGATGATGACGATGATGATGACGATGATGATGATGATGATGATGACGATGATGATGACGATGATGACGATGGTGATGATGATGACGAGATGATGATGACGATGATGATGACGATGATGAGGATGATGATGATGATGATGACGATGATGATGACGATGATGATGACGATGATGATGACGATGATGACGACGATGATGATGACGATGATGATGACGATGACGACGACGATGACGACGATGATGATGATGACGATGATGATGAAGATGATGATGACGATGATGATGATGATGACGATGATGATGACGATGATGATGATGATGACGATGATGATGACGATGATGATGATGACGACAATGACGATGACGATGACGACGACGATGACGACGACGACGATGATGGCGACGACGACGCAGACGACGCAGACGACGACTGCTGAGCGTGAGCGTTGTTGCCGCTGTGGGCCGCTGCTGCAGCTCGTGGCAGCGTGAGACGGAGTGTGAGGTGGAGTGTGAGGTGGAGCGTGAGGTGGAGTGTGAGGTGGAGTGTGAGGTGGAGTGTGAGGTGGAGTGTGAGGTGGAGTGTGGGGGCAGTCACAGGGCAGCCTCCCGCTCTCGGTTGGGGGCAGTGGAACGAGGCTCACAACGGCGACGCCGCGGGAGACATTTTTTTCGCCCCCCCCGTTGAAGTTTGTTTTGCCGCCTCCTCTGCCGTCCCCGCCGTCCCCCGGCCCGTCAGAGCTCCCCGACGCGGGAGGACTACGGCCACGCGGCCGCCGGGAACGCGCTCACCCTGCCCGCCGTCAGCCGCGACCACAGCGGCACCTACGGCTGTCGCGTCCGCGGCGGCCGCGACCCGCCCGACAGCAGCGTGGATCTCCTGGTGCACTGTGAGCGGCGGGGGGGGACGAGGGGGAGAGAGAGACTTTGCGTGAGGCCGCGTTTCTGCGAGCGAGGAGGAGGAGGCGACGTTACGAAAGAAATCGACGGTCTCAGAGTTTTTTGAGCGGATTTTTAAGACGTCCTGGGCCCGGGCGTCGAACCCACGTCGTCGGGAGACGACTCGCTCGCAAGCGAACCGTGCCTCTCCGGCGTCGCGCGTCGGGGAATCCCGGGGGGCGCGTCGGACGTCGCCTTGTTATCGTCGTCACGAGACGGAGACGCGACTCCGACTCGGACGTCCGCGACGCGCAAAGAGCTCCGCGGCTCGTCGGATTCCTCCGCACGGACGTTGCGACTGCGAGCGAACGGCGCCGCTTGGCCCGGAGTAAAAGTCGATCGTCTGTCCTCCTCGGCAGACGCGGACGACGTGAAGCTGCTGGGCCCCACCGAGGCGACCCGGCTCACGGCCGGGGACGTCGTGCAGGTGGCCAGCGCCGCCGCCTCGTCCTCCTCGTCGCCCGCCGGGATACCCACCCTCACGTGGACACAGGTGCCCCGTCGGTGTCACCGTCACCCCGCCACCGTCACCCCAACACCATCACCCCACCGTGCCAACACCGCCCCCCCACCACCCCCACCACCGCCGACCCCACCGTGCCAACACCCGAGTTTGATTCCCGCTCACAGACAGCAGCAGCGATTATCTGAACCGGTCCTGGGCCTCCCCTAGGTCTACTCAACCTCTAATTAGTACTTGTAGTAAAGATCGCTAGCACGCGGGAGACAAAGGTGGCGGAGGCGGTGGTGGAGGTGGTGGTGACGGTGGTGACGGTGGTGGAGGTGGTGGAGGTGGTGGTGACGGTGGTGACGGTGGTGGAGGTGGTGGTGGAGGTGGTGGTGACGGTGGTGACGGTGGTGGAGGTGGTGGAGGTGGTGGTGGAGGTGGTGGTGGTGGAGGTGGTGGTGGTGGTGACGGTGGTGGAGGTGGTGGTGACGGTGGTGGAGGTGGTGGTGACTTTGGTGGAGGTGGTGGTGGTGGAGGTGGTGGTGGTGACGGTGGCGACGGTGGTGGTGGTGGTGGAGGCGGTGGTGGAGGCGGTGGTGGTGGTGGTGGAGGTGGTGGTGGTGGTGGTGGTGGTGGTGGAGGAGGTGGTGGTGGTGGAGGAGGTGGTGGTGGTGGTGGAGGTGGCGGTGACGGTGGGTGGCATTTACGAAGATGGGAATGAGATGAGTGGATGTTGTGTGTTTATATTGGAGTGCGCGTGGCACCTGCTAGGTCTGCCTCGTGACCTCCTCCTCCCTGTGGGCGTTCGACACTTGGCCCGGCCTCAACGTGCACGTGGCCTGGCACAAGCGCCGTAGTGACGTCACCGCCACTTAGTGGTGTGTGTGTTGTTGTGTGTGGGGGAGTGTACGCGCGTGTGTGTGTGTGTGTCGGTGAGTGTACGCGTGTGTGTGTGTGGGTGAGTGTACGCGTGTGTACAACGAGGTGGTGACAGTCGGTGGCGTTAACGAGACAATCGGATTGATGGGGGGGGTGGGGGTGGAGCGTAGGGGGAGAGAGCGATCGCCTTCGATGTCAGCCGTGAGCCCCGAGTGGACGTTCTCGCTCGTCACGGCAGGGCCTGCTCACTTGAGGCAGGACCACCGCTGACGTCCCACAGCACGAGACGGATGTCATTGACCCCTCGAGCCACTGGCTGAGTCATGCCCCCAACCAGGATGTCAATATGCAACCTTCTTGATTGCAAGTCAGGTGCTTTAGCCACTGACCCAACGAGAGACAAGCCGTTACAATCACAAAGGGCGATCGGAAACGCAGTGACGGATATGCAAAACGTTGAGTTTCAGTCGCCCGTCGTCTCCCCTGCGGCGCTCCGCGTCCCCCAGGCGGGGACGGCGCTGTCCGGCGGGGCCACGTTGACCCTTGGGAGCGCGACGCCGTCCAAGATGGGCGCCACCTTGCCGCCCTCCGTGCCGGGCCTGGGGAGGTCGCGACCCGTCAAGGTCGCTGTGGGAGGTCACCGGGGCGGTGAGAGGCCGACGACGATGAGTCTCTCTCTCTCTCTCATAGCACCAGCAGAGACTCCACTCCCTCTCCACTCTCTCTCTCATAGCACCAGCAGAGACTCCACTCTCTCTCTCATAGCACCAGCAGAGACTCCACTCTCTCTCCACTCTCTCATAGCACCAGCAGAGACTCCACTCTCTCTCTCTCATAGCACCAGCAGAGACTCCACTCTCTCTCTCTCATAGCACCAGCAGAGACTCCACTCTCTCTCTCTCATAGCACCAGCAGAGACTCCACTCTCTCTCTCTCATAGCACCAGCAGAGGCTCCACTCTCTCCCCACTCTCTCTCTTCATAGCACCAGCAGAGACTCCACTCTCTCTCCACTCTCTCCCACTCTCTCCACACTCTCTCTCTCATAGCACCAGCAGAGGCTCCACTCTCTCCCCACTCTCTCTCTCTCATAGCACCAGCAGAGACTCCACTCTCTCTCCACTCTCTCCCCACTCTCTCCACACTCTCTCTCTCTCTCATAGCACCAGCAGAGACTCCGCTCTCTCTCCGCTCTCTCTCCGTGCTCTCTCCCCGCTCTCTCCCGCTCTCTCTCCGCTCTCCACGTTGTCTCCTCTCTCCCCGCTCTCTCTCCGCTCTCCACGTTGTCTCCTCTCTCCCCGCTCTCTCTCCGCTCTCCACGTTGTCTCCTCTCTCCCCGTTCTCTCCCCGCTCTCTCTCCGCTCTCCACGTTGTCTCCTCTCTCTCCGCTCTCTCTCCGCTCTCTCTCATAGCACTAGCAGAGACTCCACTCTCTCCCCGCTCTCTCTCCGCTCTCTCTCCGTGCTCTTCGTCCACACCGTCTCTCTCTCTTTGTTGTTCCCACTCGCAGGAGGAGCGCAGGAAGCAGACGCATCGGGACGTGGGCTGCCGTGGCTCATCATCATCCTCAACCTCCTCCTCGTTGTCGTCCCCCCCTCTTCCTCGTCTTCTGCGTTTGGGCGCTTCGTCACGTTTGCTCGAGAGAGCCGCAAGAGGTCGCGGTCGTGGCCAGCGAGCGAAGACGCTGACCGCACGGCGGCGGTGCGGCAGCAGCAGCAGCACAGATCCCAGTGAGCGCCCACCGGCCGCTGGGCGCGACGTGCGATCACTGACGAGGTGGTGGTGGTAGTGGGGTGATGGTGGTGGTGGTGATGGTGGTGGTGGTGATGGTGGTGGTGGTGATGGTGGTGATGGTGGCAGTGGTTGTGGTGGTGGCGGCGGCGGTGGTGGTGGTTGTAGTGGTTGTTGTTGTGGTGGTTGTGGTGGTGGTTGTGGCGGTGGTTGTGGTGGTGGTTGTGGTGGTGGTGGTTGTGGTGGTGATGGTGGTTGTGGTGGTGGCGGTGGTGATGGTGGTGGCGGTGGTGATGGTGGTGGTGGTGGTGGTGGTTATGATGGTGGTGGTGGTTGTGGTAGTGGTGGTTATGATGGTGGTGGTGGCGGTGGCGGTGGTTGTGGTGGTGGTTGTGGCGGTGGTTATGATGGTGGTGGTTATGATGTGCGTTGCATTAGCACTGCACTGAGATTGACGTCCCACAGTGGTCTATAGTAAAGGCTGTCACGAGTTCAATCTGCCTCGTGATTTACAATGCCATTTACGTATGCACTTTTAAAACATTAGATTGACAACTCACTTGTTTAGAAGTGAGTTTTGTGTTTAGTTTGGTGTCGTTCCCTCTCACCGCTGCGAAACAAGTTCAACACGCTGCACACGATGTACACATCTTTAGCAGGCCACTGGAACCGGCTTGTCTCTCTCATTACCTCTCGCTGTGCTGTATCCGTTCATGTCTGCCTCTCTCTCTGTCAGCATGCTTGGCCATACATCTGCAGTGGGCAGAACGGAGAGCGAGACTTCTTTAGAGGCAACACGTTTATTATAACAACGTGACCCTAACACGAAGGGATAACGGCCCCTTCCACTCGATACTCGACGTAGGTCACGGCTTTGGGTCTTCAAGTACTACACGACAACAGCCAGCCGGACACGCTCAGGGCTCCTCCGGCTTGTATAGTCAGTCCCGGCTCTGGAGCAGACCGGTGGACACGGCAGCCAAAGGAGAGAATTCCACCCCGCGAAGACGTCCAAGAGAGAGATGGAGCGATTAGCTCGGCTCGTGTGCAGGCGATGGATTCTGACGACATCCTAGGACTGAGAGTGGGGGTTGGGACTTCATACAGCAGTGGGTAGACAATTGCTGGTCACGTGGCGATGTACTACGTGAGCTTGCATTGTTTGCAATAACCCGTAGATTCACAGGGAGGCATTCTTCCAGACACGACCGACAAAACGATTGTTTAATTGTCAAGGGCTGGAACATCTTGCCAAGAGCTGGAACATCTTGCCAAGAGCTGGAACATCTTGTCAAGAGCTGGAACATCTTGTCAAGAGCTGGAACATCTTGTCAAGAGCTGGAACATCTTGTCAAGAGCTGGAACATCTTGTCAAGCGCTGGAACATCTTGCCAAGAGCTGGAACATCTTGTCAAGAGCTGGAACATCTTGTCAAGAGCTGGAACATCTTGTCAAGCGCTGGAACATCTTGCCAAGAGCTGGAACATCTTGTCAAGAGCTGGAACATCTTGCCAAGAGCTGGAACATCTTGTCAAGAGCTGGAACATCTTGTCAAGAGCTGGAACATCTTGCCAAGAGCTGGAACATCTTGTCAAGAGCTGGAACATCTTGTCAAGAGCTGGAACATCTTGTCAAGAGCTGGAACATCTTGCCAAGAGCTGGAACATCTTGCCAAGAGCTGGAACATCTTGTCAAGAGCTGGAACATCTTGCCAAGAGCTGGAACATCTTGTCAAGAGCTGGAACATCTTGACGACGATGGAGATGGCCGAGTATCCCAGTGTAGGACGACAGAGCTTGGGCGATCGTCTGCGGCTTTTTGCCCCCTCCCTGTCGCCCTCGGAGAGGGGGGCGAGCGAAAATTGCGCGCCTTTATAAACCTACGTGTACGCGATGTTCACGCTTGTGTGTAAGCTGTCAATGAACGTGCACACACACGAGAGAACAAAACAATATTGACAGAAACTTGAACAGGCCGCCGCCTGCGATTAACCAAGTGCATTGACACCATTGGAACCTCATTTGCCAGTAAAAAATATGATAATTGGTTTTTTACCCTTCTATCTGGCAACAAAACTGACACCTTTTTTACAAGGAGTCATGTTTGTATAGACCACAATACCTGCAGTCATAATGCAAACAAAAAACACAACTCTGATAATGTATGCACTGTCCTTGAAGTTGAGTGACCTGCGCCTTTTGGCGTCATCTGGACCAACCCATGTGAGACTAGGCTCTAAGGAAAGCTGTCTCGGGTGTGGACATCTGCTCCTGTGGTTCTGTGGGGGTGGGCGGGGTTGGCGATCTCCAACGGGGCAGGATTCCTCCCCCCCCCCCCCCACGAGGATACAGACGGCGACAAACGGAGACAAAAACGCGCTCCGATTAAGGTGCGAACGGGCCGTGTTAGTGAAATGGCAAAAGCCTAAAAACGTACAAACTGCAGCAAGTATCCGGAACAGCAAATATGAACGGCCAAATGTCCCAAGCATGAACGTCAAACGACAAAAGCCACTTCCAGAGCGAGGCGGCTTCAGTGTGCGGCGACTTGACCGAGCACATCGCGTGCGTCAACGGGGAGTGCTGGAGGTCAGCGGCCCGGCGGCGGACCCAAGTTTCACTCGCGACCGTGGCCAACATCAGCGGCAGATGATATCGGTCCTGGGCCTCCCCTAGGTCGACTCGGCCTTAAAACGAGTTACCTGGTGCGTGGCCGGGCGTGCAGATCGTCACGCCAGCCCCCCCCCCCCCCATAGCTGCCCCCCTACCATCCTGGACAGGCGCTTGCCAACAGCACAGCCAGTTAACGACTACGGGGGGTTGGTGGGGGGTGGTGGGGGGGTGGAGTCACTGCACACCGCCCCACAACGCCGGTGACACAGGTTCAATTCAGACCATGGCCGCCACCGTTTCACTGATTAGCATCCGAACCTGGCATGGATCACAACCCCCCCCAACCCGCCCCACCACCTCCCACCCACCCCCCACCCACCCCCACCCACCCGCCCCCACCCACTCAACCACCTCACCCCCACCCACCCGCCCCCCACCCACCCCCCACCCACCCTGCCCACCCGCCCCCCCACCACCCACCCACCCCCCACTCACCCACCCCCGCCACCCCACCCCCCCTAATCACACTGCAGGTCGTTGAGTCGCACGTCGAGGTCGGCGGCGGCCATCTTGCCTGCGGCCATCTTGCCTGCGGACACGCTGAACGAGCCGCCTGTGGCCGGCAGAGCTGCGGGGGGTGGGGGGGCGGGGTGGGGGTGGGTGGGGGGAGACACACGGAGAGAAAACAGCGACGGTCAAGCGCACGCACACGGAACACCGCCACTCGCACAAAGACAAAGGTCCCCGTGCAGCCTTCACTAATTGGAGGGGCGAGTGCCGTCAGCGAGCGGCACCTACGAAGGCCGCCGGCGCCGTGGCGCACGAGGGGGGGTGCGGGTGGCAAGCACCACCACACCCGGCCGCCTTTGTCTCTCCCCCAGTGCTAGCGATGTTCACTACACACCGCACCGGGTACTCGTTTGAGACCGAGTCGACCTAGGGGAGGGCCCAGGACCGGTTCAGATCATCGTCACCGGTGTTGGCCGTGGCGCTGACCGCTGCACTCCCGCAGACACAGAGAAGACCGCCAGCCACGCGGCGCAGCTGTGGAGGCGGCAGCGAGGGCTGGTGGCTCGCCGGGAGCAAGCGGTGCAGGCAAGCGCGCACTGAACGCCACCCGTTGCATCTGCATGGGATAGAGTGTTGCCCCCTCGCACGCGTTGGGCATTCTCTGGGTGATTCAGTTTCCTCCCACGTGTATTAACGGTCGTTAGTTTACTGAAATTTGCTTAATAAATCAAGGGCTGCAGAACCCAGGCAATTGTTGGTAGCACCGTCTCCTGGCTGCTGCTGCCTTCCCCCACTACTCGTCCACGCTGCCTCCTCGTGCTCTCTCCGTTCGACGGCGATGAGCGAAATGCCGGTGGGGAGGAAGGCAACGGCAGTGGCACAGCGGCACAAGTTGAAATTACAAATAACAACAATAATCGTAATAAGAGACCCGAGAAAAGCCAGAACAGCTCCCATGCTGTAAACACGCGTCGAGGCTTCGGCGACATCGGCGACGCGCGCGAGTCGTGCCGCGTCTACGAGCGGCCACTTTGCCCGTGGACGCACCGCGCCAAACCCTATCAAACGACGTAATTGTCTCCGCTTTTCTGATCCGACAACTCGCCGTTCTTCACGCTCCGCACGGCTCGGGGTCCGGCGGTCGTGCGCTCGCTGCAGAGGTTCGTATCTGGCGGGGCCACCCTAGTAATTACTGCGGTGTGTGTTATCACTCGGCGGGATGTCTGGGTGGGTGGCTGGGTGGATGTCTGGGTGGGTGGCTGGGTGGATGTCTGGGTGGGTGGCTGCGTGGATGTCTGGGTGGGTGGCTGGGTGGCTGGGTGGGTGGCTGGGTGGGTGGGTGGCTGGGTGGATGTCTGGGTTGATGTCTGGATGGGTGGCTGCGTGGATGTCTGGATGGGTGGCTGGGTGGGTGGGTGGCTGGGTGGGTGGGTGGCTGGGTGGCTGAGTGGCTGGGTGGGTGGCTGGGTGGGTGGGTGGCTGGGTGGGTGGGTGGCTGAGTGGGTGGCTGAGTGGGTGGCTGGGTGGGTGGCTGGGTGGGTGGCTGAGTGGGTGGCTGGGTGGGTGGCTGAGTGGGTGGCTGGGTGGGTGGGTGGCTGAGTGGGTGGTTGGGTGGGTGGCTGGGTGGGTGGCTGGGTGGCTGGGTGAGTGGGTGGCTGGGTGGCTGAGTGGGTGGCTGGGTGGGTGGCTGAGTGGGTGGCTGGGTGGGTGGCTGGGTGGGTGGCTGAGTGGGTGGCTGAGTGGGTGGCTGGGTGGGTGGCTGGGTGAGTGGGTGGCTGGGTGAGTGGGTGGCTGAGTGGGTGGCTGGGTGGGTGGCTGAGTGGGTGGCTGGTGGGTGGCTGGGTGGGTGGCTGAGTGGGTGGCTGAGTGGGTGGCTGAGTGGGTGGCTGAGTGGGTGGCTGGGTGGGTGGCTGGGTGAGTGGGTGGCTGGGTGAGTGGGTGGCTGAGTGGGTGGCTGGGTGAGTGGGTGGCTGGGTGGGTGGCTGGGTGGGTGGCTGGGTGAGTCGCGAAATGAAGAAACTCACTCGAGAGTTTGTCCGCGAGGCCGAGTCCCAGCTCGTCCAGCACCTGGCTCACGATGGCATCACTGCACACGCGCACACACACAGACACACAGACACACACAGACACACAGACACACAGACACACACACCCAGACACACACACACACACACACACACACACAGACACACATGCACACACACACAGACACACACACAGACACACACACACACAGACACACATGCACACACACAGACACACACACACAGACACACAGACACACACAGACACATGCACACACACACACAGACACACACGCACACAGACACACACACAGATACACACACACAGACACACAGACACACACAAAGACAAAGACACACACACACGCACACAGACAGACATACGCACACACACACGTGCACACGCACGCACACGCGCACACACGCACACACACACGCGCGCACACGCACGCACACACACACACAAGGACACACACACAGACACACACACAGACATACACACACAGACACACACACACAGACACGCACACACACGCACACACACGCACACGCACACACGCACACACACAAGGACACACACACACACACACGAAGCCAATGGTCAAACATCGCGCGACCCCCTCCCCACCACCACCTGTGTAGCATTCACCAGCCTGCTGGGGCAAGTGCTATTGGCGAGTAACACCGCTGACAGACGGGCTGGGTGGGTGGCTGGGTGGGTGGCACTACGCCCGGCCACCTTTGCCTCCCCGGCGGCGATGTGTTTGTGACGCACCGCATCGGGTAATCATTTAAGGCTGAGTCGATCTAGCGGAGGCCCAGGATCGCTTCTCATATCCACCACTGTTATAGGTCGCACGCAGGAATTGAATTCGGATCTCCGGGTTCGTAGCGCAGTCCGCTAACCACGTTACACTGCTCCCCACGGCGCCGCACGGACAGGCACACAGACACACGCGGAGACAGACACACACACAAACGTACACACACACGTACACAACAACAACCGCCATTCGCCACTAAGTGGCGGTGACATCACCACGACGCTTGTGCCAGGCCATGTGCACCTTGAGGCCACGTGAAGTGTCGAACGCCCGCTGGCAGGTCACGGGGCAGACCCAGCAGGTGCCACGGGTCGACACACACACACTGTCTTGCCTCACGGCAGATGTGGAGCGTACGTGCACAGGAAGTTCCTGTTTTTTATGCTAATTTTGGTCACGTGACCAGGAAGTCAGGATGTTAGATTTACAGTGAACCACGCGGGCTTCAGCCATCTTACTAATAATTCAAGATGGCGGCACGCATCGCATCTCAGGAGACCACAGCCGCACTTGTCCATTGTGGGAGCTTAAGAAGCATTCTCTTTTTACCTTGTTACAATCAATAAATGACGATCGGAGTTGGACGTTCATCCTGGCTCCGAGGGTTTATTGAACGCAAGGTTATCTACTCGACTAGCGGTGCAACGCAGCACACAGCGAGGCCGAGATACACACGTACACACACGTACACAAGCCAAAAACAGAGACACTGACGCAAACAGGACGAGACACACACAGAGACAAAAGCACGGAGAAAGGCAAATAGTTGCAACCTTAAAAATCCACGATGCTTATGAGGCACGTGCGTGAATCCACAATGCCGCAAATTACTCCGGAACGCTTTGGTTAACCCACACTTCAATCTAGATTTGAAGCTTTCGTGACTGCAGGGATCCATACTCTTTGGTTCTTTTGGTAAAGTCACGTAGGTAGCAAAAAATACAATTAATAATTATTTTATTAAATAAAATTATTTTTTATTTTATTAAATACAAATGTATTTTATTATTATGAGAACCAAAGAGTAATCCGTACTTAGCAATGGTAGATCCGCTCAATATTATTGAGGCCTCATATATTTCCACTCGCCTATAGCCCGTCCGAGGACGGGCGTATCGCAGTTAATCAGAAATATTCAATCGAAAATAATGACCAGCTCATGGTTATTGATGAGGGGGTGGGGGCGGGGTCCACGTGAGTGACGTCATCAATAAGGGGGGGGGTCCACGTGACTGACATCACCAGCTCATGATTATTAATGAGGGGGCTGGTCGACGTGGAGTGACGTCACACGCGGGACACACAGACATTCTTGGCTCATGGTATTAGTGACGAGCTTCACTACCCCGGCTTCACCCGGGACTTAATTCACCACGCCCGGCCGCGTTTGTCTCCCCAGTGGTGACGTTCACGCACCACACCAGTTAATTGTTTGAGGCTGAGTGGACCTAGGGAAGGCCCAGGACCGGTTCAAATAATCGTCAACGGTGGTGGCCGTGTGGTGTACAGTCTGGAAAGTACCCACGTGGCAATTTTCCAGTGTGTTGCATGTCGGGAAGTACGCTGAACATTTTGAACAGACACACACATACACACAACTTTGCCTTTGATAATTGTTTTTTACCCTTCTATCTGGCAACAAAACTGACACCTTTTTACAAGGAGTCATGTTTGCATAGACTGCAATACCTGCAGTCATAATACAAACAAAACACACAACTCTGATAATGTATGCACTGTCCTTGAAGTTGATTGGTCCACACCTGAGACAGCTTTCCTTAGTCTCACATGGTGTTGGACCAGATGACGCCAAAAGGCGCACAACTCAAAGACAACGCACCATCAGAGTATGAGAGCTCGCGACTCACCCCCCCTCACCTCTCCTCCTCCTCCTCGTCGCCCTCATCGCCCACGGCGTCGTCGATGGCGTCGTTCATCACCTCCTCCTTCACGTCCGTGATCTCCGACTGCTCCTCAAACTCCATCATGATCTTGTGGACCTGCGGCAGCGTGAGCTGGGCGGGGTGCGACACGCGCGCCGGCGGAGACGAGTCATCGGTCGTGTATAGTAGTGTAGTGTATAGTGTAGTGTATAGTGTAGTGTATAGTGTAGTGTATAGTAGTGTAGTGTATAGTGTAGTGTATAGTGTAGTGTATAGCGTAGTGTATAGTAGTGTATAGTGTAGTGTATAGTGTAGTGTATAGTGTAGTGTATAGTAGTGTAGTGTATAGTAGTGTAGTGTATAGTAGTGTAGTGTATAGTGTAGTGTATAGTGTAGTGTAGTAGTGTAGTGTATAGTGTATAGTGTAGTGTATAGTAGTGTAGTGTATAGTAGTGTATAGTAGTGTAGTGTATAGTGTAGTGTAGTGTATAGTAGTGTAGTGTATAGTGTAGTGTATAGTAGTGTAGTGTATAGTGTAGTGTAGTGCCTCCATAGAGCCCAGTGTGTTCACTTACCGACCATTCCCCTGTTAACGACGGGCTGTTGTCGATGGAGTAAATATTAATTAATGCATCGATTAACCCCGTTTCTTTTAACACGATGTGTTTATAATGTTGTTAGTATCTTTATGAATTAATATGTTCATTGTTTAAATGTTATAAAGAACTTCTTTTGAAGGGTAACTTTCGATGCCATCGGAACGAATTAAGCCTTTTCGCTTAACCACCAGTTTCACGGAACCAATCACCAACGTGAAGAAGAGGGATTCCACTGTAACAATTGTAACCCAAGTGCAATCATCGCCCTCGACCCGTGTTGTTGATTTGTTTATTGAGTTTGTGAGCCAGGCTCAGCCAGGACCCCGCTCCACCACAATTCACCCAGGCTACCAGCGAGCACGAAGACTTAGACAAGTCTCGACCCGTAGCCAGAACAACAAATGTCAAACATAAATAACCATCTTCTTGGTTCTTTCGGTAAAGTCATCACGTAGAATGGAAATAATAAAATAATAAAAATATAACATAATTAAATACAATTTACACGACGTTTCGGCCACAACGCAAGCAGCTGTCCTCAGGTGAAGACCAGGTCTGTCAGAAAGACAGTGTCTAAATGAAACACCACCAGCTTGGCAGCGTATATTTAAGCTGCTGGGTTGGAGGGGGAAGAGCGCCTTGACAAAGGAATTTGCATATCAAGAGGAATTTAGCATATTTAAGATACAATGTTGAAGAATGGCAGTCGAAGAAGCGTCGATGACATTTTTTTAAGTTTTGAAATCCCATCGACGATACTCGTGCCATTTTTGATTTGCTCCTGTTTGTGTAACGTATCGCTGACCAAATTCTTTTCCGGAAGTACATTTTCAGAGCCAACGAAACGCCCGGAAAATCGCGGTGGTGTTGACGGTGGTCACCCATTAAATTACCAACCAGGCCCAAAAACCCTGCTTAGCTTCCAGACAGCCAATGAGGTGCGGGCGCATGCCGCAGTGATTTGCTCGCAGGCGTAGAGTCGGCATTTCTTCTTCAACGCATTTATTGTTTCTGCTTCCATTGTCCACACTTTGAGTTGTTCCGTGTTACTTTGGTGACCCGGGTGATCACACGCGCAAAATTCTCGTCTCTGGAGTTGGTAAGACAAAGGCGATTAAGCGCGATTCTAGCGCTCGCGAAGCTCCGTGCGTGTGCGTGCGAGGCAGCGGGGCCCAGCACACCTACCTGCTGGTTCATGGCGGCCATGGCCCTGGTGACGCCCTTCATGGCCTGGGCCATCGCGCCGTTGGACTTGAGCGTGTGCATCTTGAAGGACACGGCCTGGATGTTGGCTCGCATCACCATGAACTTCTTGGGACACGTGTGCAGGGTGAGGGTGGGACACGTGTGCAGGGTGATGGGTGGGACACGTGTGCAGGGTGATGGGTGGGACACGTGTGCAGGGTGATGGGTGGGACACGTGTGCAGGGTGATGGGTGGGACACGTGTGCAGGGTGATGGGTGGGACACGTGTGCAGGGTGATGGGTGGGACACGTGTGCAGGGTGATGGGTGGGACACGTTGCAGGGTGGAGGAGGAGGCGGGTAAGGGTCGGCAACTTTGAGTTTGGGAATGGAATGTGCCCATCTCCATGTGACAGACACACTCTCTCTCTCTGTACGTGCCTCTTTCCCCATATCTCTCTGTGTCTCTATTTTTGTCTCAGCTCTGTCTCTCTGTCGTGTGTCTTGTGCCCTTCGTGTGTGGATCTTTCTGTTTTTGTGTTTGTCTCTCCGTGGCTTGGTCTCGTGTCCTACTTTCTTCGTGTGTGGATCTCTCTCTCTCGCTGTTTCTGTGTGTCTCGTTATTCCTACCTGTGTCTTTCGCCTCTCTCCGTCTCTGTCGCCCGTGTCCATCTCCCTTGTCGCGTTTCTTATCGCTCTGTTGACCCCATCGCCCTGAGCCCACCGCCCTGACCCTCGCCCGCGGCAGGACGCCGTCAAGATCATGGCCAAGGACCTGGTGCGCACGCGTCGCCACAT
>NW_024704862.1:0-88005 GCF_018977255.1 Callorhinchus milii
CAGATGGTACTATTCCATTTCAAAAAGTGTGTTTAATTAAATCAATCAATGAAAACTCCCATATAATTTAAGCTGTCAGCTGTAGCACTATTATTCTGTATTTTTCCTGGTCTTGTTCTGTACAATAAAATATACTTTAACATAGCCGTACTTCAATGGTAAAACAGATTAATTGCACGGAAATTAATGGGCACATTAGCTAAACCAGTGAGTGGCATACTCTGAATAACTCATTAGTAACAACACTCCAGTGCAATATAATGGCAGTGAAATGTTCTCTTTGTACCGGACATAAACACAATTCACTTGTTGGCAAAATGTTAATTTCTCGGGCTGGCCATTTAAACATATATTCAAAAGCAAGCCCTGCACCATTGCAATACATGCATAGTGTATAGCGGTCTCTAATCCTACGTTACTTATTGATAACAGCATGCGTTGTTGCACGTGAAACGGTGGGAGCTAGAATTGGATCGTAGTGACTATGGTTAGTGCAAACAGGGTAATTCATCTTGACACAGTAACTACTCAGTTGGGGCATTGCTCATTGCCATCATGTATCATTTGGGTTCTGGTTAATTGAATTTTCATCGGCCGGGCATCCGTTGCTGCCAAAACCGATTTTCTAAATGGCGTAAAAATCTTTATCGTGTCTTGGCTCAATGCATAGTGACACAAGAGAGTAGGCAATGGACAAGAGGTAATATGCTATCTGAGCCTGTTGTCATTTAAATACCGTACACACACGGTTTAAAAAAATTATCATCCGAGAAAAAATATATTTTCACTGTACATGATATTAAAACCAATGGCTTGTAACACTGGAAACACTTCTTGAGGTCTGATGGCAGTTTAATATTCACTGTCACATATCAAGCACGAGATAAGGGGCCGTCCATAAATGACATCACGCACCTAGGTGGGGGGGGGGTCAGACATTTGTGACGATGTGTGACGAGGGAGGGGGTTTGAGAAATGTGACGTTACATCAAAATGCGCAACTTTAAATAAATATAGACAACACGTTCTACTTAATTAAATATACTTTTTAAATAAATGTTTTCTCTTACAACATCAGAGTGCACATTAAATACGCACTACAATGACAATAGTTTAAAGGGATTTGAAACATGTTATACATTTTTTTTTTGGGGGGGGGGCAGAGCTTTGTGACGTCATATTTGAGTGGGGTCTGACTTTTTGTGACGCCGTGTGACGAAGGGGGGGGGGGGGTAAAACATCGTCCAAAATCGCGTGACGTCATTTATGGATTTAGTCCCGTTTGTAACGGTGTAGCGTTGTGTTAATAAAAGTTATTGCCTCCAACTAGTGTGTCTGCAAATGATAACACTATTATGTAAATGTTCCCACTCCCCTAAAGCAGCCTGGGGTGATTCTGGCCATGCATCCCCTCTCTCTATGAGCCTGAGCAAATTCAAACAAGCACACCACACGAACACTTGTTTCTGTGCTTCTTCGCACTTGCTGTTTCAGACTAATGAGCATTTCTTTTTGAAATTTCACAGTGTTTCGTGCTGCTTTTAAGGGAAAATTAACCACCTGCTTGAAGTTATGCACTGTACATTAGCCATTTGCGAGTACAACTGCTACTACGGTACTGCTCGGTCCTCCAGCACCAGTATTTCATAATCAGCCTAGCTTTCAGTCAAGTTTCGACTGTTGACTAAAGTAGCAAATGCATTACACGTATTTATGGATTTCAGGAAATGCACACCAGTGTGGATGCAAGCATGTGCTAATAACTGCTCTCCAGCTGTTCCCTATTTGTGTAAATATAAGCCCATCATGATAACGGCCCACTTTTGTTCTGCTGGTTATTCATTTAAAAAAATTGTATTTGCAAATCCATTGCATATCCATATTTTTATCATGTAGTTTGTAAGAGTTCACAAGACAGCTCTCAACGCCAGGCTGAAAACGTATTAATACTGAACAAGGACTTGCTTAGATATGAATGAGAAAGTTAGCGTGTCTAATAATGGAACGGTTTAAGTCTTAATTGAATCTACATATGTATTCAAAACGCATTTTAAATTAAATAATATCTGAAAAAGTTAGTATGTATGTATGTTGAACTTCTTTCGCAGCTTATATTGCCAACCCGGCAGAAAGGTTTGAAAATTGAGAAATAGTGCTTCATTTGAAAATGCTTTACAGTGCCTGCAGGTCAATAAACTACCGTGAGGGAAAAAGTATTTGATCCCCTGCTGATTTTGTACGTTTGCCCACTGACAAAGAAATGATCAGTCTATAATTTTAATGGTAGGTTATTTGAACAGTGAGAGACAGAATAACAACAACAAATCCAGAAAAACGCATGTCAAAAATGTTATAAATTGATTTGCATTTTAATGAGGGAAATAAGTATTTGACCCCTCTGCAAAACATGACTTAGTACTTGGTGGCAAAACCCTTGTTGGCAATCACAGAGGTCAGACGTTTCTTGTAGTTGGCCACCAGGTTTGCACACATCTCAGGAGGGATTTTGTCCCACTCCTCTTTGCAGATCTTCTCCAAGTCATTAAGGTTTCGAGGCTGACGTTTGGCAACTCGAACCTTCAGCTCCCTCCACAGATTTTCTATGGGATTAAGGTCTGGAGACTGGCTAGGCCACTCCAGGACCTTAATGTGCTTCTTCTTGAGCCACTCCTTTGTTGCCTTGGCCGTGTGTTTTGGGTCATTGTCATGCTGGAATACCCATCCACGACCCATTTTCAATGCCCTGGCTGAGGGAAGGAGGTTCTCACCCAAGATTTGACGGTACATGGCCCCGTCCATCGTCCCTTTGATGCGGTGAAGTTGTCCTGTCCCCTTAGCAGAAAAACACCCCCAAAGCATAATGTTTCCACCTCCATGTTTGACGGTGGGGATGGTGTTCTTGGGGTCATAGGCAGCATTCCTCCTCCTCCAAACACGGCGAGTTGAGTTGATGCCAAAGAGCTCCATTTTGGTCTCATCTGACCACAACACTTTCACCCAGTTGTCCTCTGAATCATTCAGATGTTCATTGGCAAACTTCAGACGGGCATGTATATGTGCTTTCTTGAGCAGGGGGACCTTGCGGGCGCTGCAGGATTTCAGTCCTTCACGGCGTAGTGTGTTACCAACTGTTTTCTTGGTGACTATGGTCCCAGCTGCCTTGAGATCATTGACAAGATCCTCCCGTGTAGTTCTGGGCTGATTCCTCACCGTTCTCATGATCATTGCAACTCCACGAGGTGAGATCTTGCATGGAGCCCCAGGCCGAGGGAGATTGACAGTTCTTTTGTGTTTCTTCCATTTGCGAATAATCGCACCAACTGTTGTCACCTTCTCACCAAGCTGCTTGGCGATGGTCTTGTAGCCCATTCCAGCCTTGTGTAGGTCTACAATCTTGTCCCTGACATCCTTGGAGAGCTCTTTGGTCTTGGCCATGGTGGAGAGTTTGGAATCTGATTTGATTAATTGTTTCTGTGAATAGTGTGTCTTTTATACAGGTGTAGTGGTGATACGCGCTGGGTGGGATCGTGTGCCAGCACGTAGTGATTGGCTGTGTGTGTTGG
This sequence comes from Callorhinchus milii, assembly GCF_018977255.1. NCBI lineage: Eukaryota > Metazoa > Chordata > Chondrichthyes > Chimaeriformes > Callorhinchidae > Callorhinchus > Callorhinchus milii. Next base: position 3,564 of record NW_024704862.1, read on the forward strand.
TGACGCGCGCTGACGGTGAAGGATCAGGGGTCAGTGCGGGTCGGGGTTATGAGGCAGTGATTGGCTGGGTATCGGTGACGCGCGCTGACAGCGATGGGATCCTGGGGCAAGCGCGCGGGATTGGTCAACTAAGGGGGATGCTCACGTCGAGGTCCGCATACGCTCCGTCTCCCGAGAGCGGGGCTATATAAGGTGGTGCGCACAGGCGCACGGGAGTTGGTGACCAACGAAGACTGAAGACGGAGAGGAAGAGATAGGGCCCTGCGGCACCTAGTCCCGCTGTCCTTGTAAGGGCCGGGGCTCTGTGTGACCCAGAGGCGGGACCCTGGGACCCGGGGCCGAACGTCCGTGTGAGGGCCGGCCCTCGGGCCCAGAGTTGTGACCCACGCCCAAGCTGGGTGGGCCTGTAGGCTCCACGGACGTTACGGGGCTGGAGTGCAGTGTGAGCATGCAGTGTGAGCATGCAGCGTGAGCCATAGTAACTACACGTGTCAAGTGGAGTGTGTAGTGGGAAAGGTAGTGACCACACGTGTCAAGTGAAGTGTGTGTAGTGTGAGGAATAGTGACCACACGTTGTATCGTGACAAGTCAAGATTTAATAAAAAGCGTGCTACCCGTCAAGTGGTTTCCTGCCGTCATTCCGAATACTTCACAGGACAAGCTGAGATTAGGAGCACTCACTTTAAGAGTATGTTCCTAATCTCAGCTCGTTACCTGTATAAAAGACACCTGGGAGCCAGAAATCTTTCTGATTGAGAGGGGTCAAATACTTATTTCCCTCATTAAAATGCTAATCAATTTATAACATTTTTGACATGCGTTTTTTCTGGATTTTGTTGTTGTTATTCTGTCTCTCACTGTTCAAATAAACCTACCATTAAAATTATAGACTGATCATTTCTTTGTCAGTGGGAAAACGTACAAAATCAGCAGGGGATCAAATACTTTTTTCCCTCACTGTATAAGCCATGGCAATACCACGAATTACATGACTAACTTTGGAGTATAAATATCAAACAGACGAACTAGACAGACATTTATTAGTTAAAGAAAATGTATTATTAAAGGCTGCACCGCATACAAAGAAGAGTTATGTTCAACTGAATAGATAATAGCGGCAAACATGATTGTGAGGAAATGTACTTATTCATGTATAAGCATTATGCACTTATGCAGATATATTCATCACTTTAGAGTGCTAATGTGAAGTCCTGTCTTAGTGCAAGACATTACTTAAAGGATCTTGCTTGTGAAGTGCTTATTAAACGATACACACAAAATAGACAGGTGTGGAATCAGAGTTATTATTATCTATCTATATATATAAAATCGCAAATCTGTCTGTCTGTTGTCTGTCTGTCTGTGTGTGTGTCTGTGTGTGTGTTTGTTGTCTGTGTGTCGCCGGACCATACGCAGTTTCATTGGACGAAATGTGAGGGATTTGCGAGACGCGATTGGTCCGTTTGGTTTTCCACGGCGGTTGCCTCTGCAACGGGTAGCGACGCATTCGCTGCGGGGTGGACGCCATTTTAATTCCCGTTAAAAATATGCGCACGCATTAACACGCGACTCTGAGGTAAATTCATCCTCTTCACTCCTCCCCCACCCCAATGTGTGCAATTACTATAGGGTCGGTAGATAATAAAATTATAGCGATTAGACAGTATTATTGTAGCGCGGGGGGGGGGGGTTAACGGCCGCAGTACCAGCCTCAGCCGGGTGGGCAATTTAGGCGAGGCCAGAGGCTCTGCACGGTACTAGGCCTCGACACCCACCCGTGTCAAGCGACGACTTTGTGGTATAAACTCGATATACCCAGCGTTGCCCGGGGGGAAAATCCATTTAAAATCTTCTGAAAACTTCAAACATTACATACCAATGAAAAACAACTGTGTAATTACTTTTTAACCCGACGCGCCAAGAATCGATTCTTTAAATGTTGACTGTACAAATAGTCATTAAGCTGGGTGAGCGTACTGGCAGTCTATAATGTAGACTGTAGCCTGGTTATTAAGACTGTAGCCTGGTTATTAAGTAAAATGAGTCAATTATTTGAACCGGTCCTGGCCCCCTAGGTCGACTCAGCCTCAAACGAGTAACTGGTGTGGCGTATGAACATCGCCACTGGGGAGACAAAGGCGGCCGGGCGTGGTGGATCCAAGTCCCGGCGAAGCCGGGCAGTACAGCTAGTATCTTAGAAAATAACATGTTTCTGGTGCGATTATATGCGTCCTGTATGGTCACAGCACATACACTTCTGATCAATTGGTAGTAAGCACAAACTTGTGATAATCTACTTTAACATCTTTTTTTGCAATGTTGGAATGTTATAGTCATGCTTATTGAATAGCTTAACATTGGTGATAATTATCCTGATGATGGATAAAGGGATGCAGAAAATAGTGTATTGTATAAAAAAATTACTTAAAACTTTCGTGACTGCAGGAATTCATATTCTATGGTTCTTTCGGTAAAGTCACGTCGATAGAAAATAAAATTAATAAAAATAAAAACGCACGAAGTTTCGATCGCAACACAAGCGGTCGTCATCTGGCGTAGAGAAAAAAAAGGTTGGCACACCTCTAACTGCAAGTTGCAATTAGAGGCTTGCCTCGTTTTTTGCCCCCATTTTTTTCTGCAAGTTGCAGTTAGAGGCTTGCCCCCCTTTTCTCTCTGCCTGATGACGACGCTTGTGTTGCGATCGAAACGTGAGTTTATTTATTTATGTTTGTATCTTTATTTTTTTATTTTCTATCTACGTGACTTTACCGAAGGAACCATAGAATAAGTGTATTGTATTTTTAATGATTGAAGACACTATATTCTTGATTCTTTCGGTAAAGTCACGTAGAAGGGAAATAATAAAGTAATATAAATATAAAACAATAAAAAATTATCACGACGTATCGACTGCAACACAAGCAATCATCATCATGCTGTGGATTTCACACCTGATGATGATTGCTTGTGTTGCAGTCGAAACGTCGTGAGAATTTTTTTTTGTTTAATATTAATATTTTTATTATTTCCCTTCTACGGGACTTTACCGAAAGAACCAGAGATATTAATCCTGCGGTCACGAAAGCTTAAATCAAGATTGAAGACACTTTCAACTGTACCTGATGAAGGCTCGTACAGAAGTCACTCATTATGGAAAGAATATTAAACTGCCATCAGACCTCAAGAAGTGTTTCCAGTGTTACAAGCCATTGGTTTTAATATCATGTACAGTGAAAATATATTTTTTTCTCGGATGATAATTTTTTTAAACCGTGTGTGTACGGTATTTAAATGACAACAGGCTCAGATAGCATATTACCTCTTGTCCATTGCCTACTCTCTTGTGTCACTATGCATTGAGCCAAGACACGATAAAGATTTTTACGCCATTTAGAAAATCGGTTTTGGCAGCAACGGATGCCCGGCCGATGAAAATTCAATTAACCAGAACCCAAATGATACATGATGGCAATGAGCAATGCCCCAACTGAGTAGTTACTGTGTCAAGATGAATTACCCTGTTTGCACTAACCATAGTCACTACGATCCAATTCTAGCTCCCACCGTTTCACGTGCAACAACGCATGCTGTTATCAATAAGTAACGTAGGATTAGAGACCGCTATACACTATGCATGTATTGCAATGGTGCAGGGCTTGCTTTTGAATATATGTTTAAATGGCCAGCCCGAGAAATTAACATTTTGCCAACAAGTGAATTGTGTTTATGTCCGGTACAAAGAGAACATTTCACTGCCATTATATTGCACTGGAGTGTTGTTACTAATGAGTTATTCAGAGTATGCCACTCACTGGTTTAGCTAATGTGCCCATTAATTTCCGTGCAATTAATCTGTTTTACCATTGAAGTACGGCTATGTTAAAGTATATTTTATTGTACAGAACAAGACCAGGAAAAATACAGAATAATAGTGCTACAGCTGACAGCTTAAATTATATGGGAGTTTTCATTGATTGATTTAATTAAACACACTTTTTGAAATGGAATAGTACCATCTGTTTAATTTCTGGCACTACCATTGTTCCAATGTTCAAGGAAGGTGACATTGGCCATTGTAAAAATTTCATGAAAAAAAGGATTACTATTAATGTCATAAAATAGTGAGCATTCTAACTTTTGTCATACAGAACATACTTAACACAGTAGCTGATTATACCCTCAATGAGAAAGTGAGTTTTTCTATGTATTAAAGAATTGATAAAATATAAACTGAAAAATAATGTTTAAATTCTAAAAACTAGTCATTAATGTGTAGCAGATACTCGTAGGTTTTTTCGGTAAAGTCACGTAGATAGGAAAATAAATAAATAATAGATCACGACGTTTCGATCGCAACAACAAGTGATCGTCCTCAGGTGAAAGAGAGAAATATGCCTCTGTGATAAGAAAGAACCTAAGAGTATGAAATCCTGCAGTCACGAAAGCTTCTAATCAAGATTAATATGTAGTAGAGTTACAAGAAACTATAAATGATTATTGTCTAAGTATATATATATCCATGCTGGTCAATGCAAGTTGGTGAATATAGTAAAGTCAAATAATGAATGGTTAATTTTCCTAATGCCTTCAAGTTTAAAACACCGCTAAAACTCTGTTGTTATTTTTCGTCTCCGAGTTTTGAGTAACTCATTGCATAGTAAATGCCTAAGAGCAACACCGTTTCATACTGAAGTGTTGCTTGTGTTCTCTAAATGTAATGATAGTTATTGTCCATAGACCGAGATGAGAAAACGAGGCTCAGAGAGTGTCCTTTTAGCACTCCTTTGTTTCCAAGTTTAGGGAAACTTTTTAACCAGTTAAGATACTAATAGCGACACAACTTAATACAAAAGTTCCATTCATATTGGATCATCTTTACATGAGTAACAAATTGCAAAGAGACAGACACTCTCAATCAACCGTTATTTTACGTGCTAATATCGCCCTCAGTAAAGTAGGCATTGGTGCACGTTTCAATGGAACGTGAACGGTACAGGGGCAATGCAGAAACGCTGTCAACCTCAGTTGGAAAGCATTGAAAATATGTAAATACTGCACAGCAATGCGTGCACGTCCTAATGTGAATACTTTATTTTCGAAAATGTACACGTCCTTCATTTTAAAATGTGCGGCGATTTTTTTTTGCTGAGCGATGAGACGGTGTTCATTTCTGTTCACGGCCCTGGGCTCGTGGCAGAAACTATGTGTTTCTATGGTGGGAGCAAGTCTATCCAAAGGACAATCACTGTTTATCTCCCCACTAAATGGTACTTATTTTATTACCCATTATGATGATGGGCTGAGTCAACTTCCAACCAGGATTTTTACTTGTTCGCTTTACAGGTGAGCCCCCTGGCTGGTTGTACAGGCATATATTACGATCCCAATTTGTGTTTTCATCCATAAATACTCCAGTAAATTGGACTGATCCAAGACAAAAAAAGCTAAACAACTGTGGTGTTCACTTAATGACGAAATAAAAAAAAATCTACACAGTCATGCGCTGTAAAGAACTGTATATTTTTTTTTATTATTAAAATAAACATGATTTTAGAAAATTCATTAACTTCAGTTTGCATTAACATTTTCTGCTATTTGACGAAGTTGTTAAAACGAATATGATAAATTAACTAAATTTGGACATAATTTAAAGTTAATTGATGATTTAATTGGTATTTATTTGCTACGGTTTTAATTGAGTAACAAATACATTCACAGTTGGATTGAGCTTTCAGAATTAATATTAAGTACATAGCATATGCGCTACCATCATGCATTTCACGTAACTGATCCAATGCAGAAAGCAAAGCCCATCTGATTAATTTACATGAAATGAACGAACGGTGTGTACGAGTAACCTTCTCGTCAGATGGATGACCCGAATATGCGAACAATATATTGTAGATCATTCTACATGTCACGGAATACTTGTGGTATGCTCCTATATAATCGCCATAGCTGTTGAATTCGTCAACATTTTGTTGGGGTAGGAGGGGTGGGGACGGCAGCTCAAGTGCGAAAAGATTGACTGGACCCATATCCAAGATTATTTTCGAATCCAAGCCCTTAATGAGATCTCTGCTTTAAATATATCCCCAATTGCGGTGACGCAGTGGGAATGCCTAGCCCTCAGCCACCATATGTGGGTAGCAGAGTTAAGGAATGCCGATAAAGGTAGTAATTAAACACCTCCATTATATTGGGAATTCACATTAATGCCTAACCTGTTATTCCCATGTGCTTCATACAATCCCTCTCGTTGCTTCATTATACTACAAAATATTCTGCCATTGCCTGAATGAAGTAATGCCAAACCAGTCGTGTATCTGTGATTGGTACCCTGGGGGAGTGAAAACGGGGCTTGGAGAGAGTGGGGTGGTAACCGTGCACAGATCGGCACGTGGCATCAAAATCACATGCGTGTGCTGTCAGGCTTCCATGGTGTAATGGTTGACAACACTGGATTTGCAATTGAAATAATGGGTGCTAGTTTCTCAAATCAGCCCACCTCTGTCAACACCCGGCAATGTAAACGGGTACACCACAGTGAGTCAATCGGCAAAATCGCGTGTGTTGTGGAAAAGTGTGGGTAGAGATACCTCTACCAACATATCTGGACAGTGAAGAAGAGTATGTCACATGCAATCTAGAGACTCTCTCTGGGCTCCGTCGAGTGGGGATTTTTCTGCCAGAATGTATGTACGTATGTTGAACATATTTCGCACCGTACGTAGCCAACCGTGCTAATCGGAGGTGCCATGAACAAATAAATGCAGGGGCAAGACCTTTATCTGAACTGTAAATAAATAAACCATGCAGAGAATAATCAATGGTATTTTATGTTATAGACTCTCAATGTTATCTAATCATTAAAGATTGAACGGTAATTTTTCCATAAGTAATTTATCAATGCAAAATGTTTGCTTGTTCAAAAATATTGTATTTTTTTCAAACAGAAGCAATATTCTTGATTAGACTAGAGACACTTAATATGTATAATTCTTCTATTAAAACAACTTTACGACTCGGGTGGCAGCTGCAACCCAGATGAAAACATAAAGAATCCTATCCTCAGCACAAATTTACCTTTAGCTAATCAAGTAATTAATTTGTTGTTTTCATTATGAAACAATACAAGTGTGTCAAAAAGAAGCATGTTTTTAATTACGAGTAAGTTGATAAGGCTATCAAAAGCGCTGTCAATATCTCAAGTGTCCGAATTTGTAACCCATCCAATGGACACATGATTCGGGTCATTCCTCTGGGGTGGTTGCACACAGAGCCCCATGTGGCGTAGACTGCGCAGCCGAGGCACTCTGGAGATTAGCGTTGAGCTGACATGTAGCCAGGTGATTCGTATAATAGGATCACTCATTATGAATTGTATACTATTAATAATTGGAATATTATGCAATGGGAAATCATATTCTTGGTTCTTTCAGTAAAGTCACATAGAAGGGAGACAATAAAATAAAAAAATAAAAAATAATCGGGTTTCATTTATTATAATGTGTAATTTGGCTTTGACTAACGATATATATTTTGCTGGAAAATGTATGGGAAAAATAATGGTCCACTTTCCATATTTTCCTACGCGACTTGGCCAAATGCCTAAAACATTATCCGAATGCAAATTAACACGTGCGTTCGACGCAGTGCTCGCAGGTTTATTTAGCTGTGTGCTATGAACCACGCACATTGTTTTCAGGTCAATGATCACCCTGCACTGCTGCAGTGCATTGCTATTGAAGTTGTGCACTCGCCTTCACTACTTACATCACGATGATCCATATCCTTCACTATATTGTAAAAATGTATTTGCTCGAGATATAATACTGACCTTTATTTTATTTTTAATAGACTCTTCTAACGGTCAATCACTACATCATTTAAGGGCACAGATGTAACGCCATTACAGATGATGAATTTCATTTTAACTGCAAATATTATAAGCCACTGACCCATTGACTTACATGACTTTTTCAATAGTGCGAAAGAGAGGAGTCAAATTGGTTTAATTCCATGCATGAGGCTTAACTGTGATATTGTGCATGATTTTTCAATGACTCAATGCCAGAACGTCCTGACACACAACGTCTGCTTGAGGCAATGGGTATCTAAGACAAATGTAAAGCATAAATGTATAATATTACCCTGCATTCTTCACAAGTTGTAAAGCATCTTATGTATGCACACCAACTTTGTTACACTTTATTGAGCACTAAAATCAATCACAGTCTATGTCTTCAAAGACGAATTCACTCATCTACCCTCCCCTCTTTCCAGGAAATGCGAGCCCAAAATTTCTATTGAACAAATGGGGATCTAGACAATTAAATGTGCTTGCGTGGTCTATTGATCAATATTTGTTTAAGTAAATAAAGCACTTTCAAATATAATAACAAAAAATGTCTAACATAACTAAAGTGAGTACTAGGGGTGTACCATTGGGTTGGGGTGCAATCGGAGTTTGCCAGATATTTTGTTTTTATATGCAGTCCAGAAGCGAGATCAGATAATTACAGTAATTATTACCACGCTACATGTACAAGTGACTATTATATATGCACAATTAATTGATCTTCGTAAACAACAGTCACTTGGTCTGCGTTTTCCTTTCCCATTACTTAATTGTTGCCTTCACACAACCTTTACAGTGTCCTTAACATTCTATTTAGGTATACAAAATCTGCATTCAGGTTTTTCCGTTAAGAGTATGCATGTTTATAGCTCATAAAAGTGTATTGGAGTCAATTAATCCAAACCAGATTGTGGTTTGTATAGCAGTAATATTGCAGTCTATTGCACCATTTGAATTGAACAATCGCGTAATTATTTATTTGCACAGCAAGTTTATTACAGTCTGGCGGAACATTATCAATGTCTCTGGGTAATTCCGAGTAAAAGCAGCTTTGCAAATTGACTACATGTTATTTTAGCAAGCGCATGGAAGAACACTATAGGGTTATATATTTTTCACAATATTGAGTAGACTGTAAGAAATCCAAATTATTTTTGGCATGTGTGCTCATTATCTGAAATACCAAATGGGAACTTCTGTAGAATTGACATAGATTGTTGAGATACATTTATGTGGATGTTATCAATCTGCAACTGTGAAAAAACCCACTAGAGAATTATGCTGTCAATAGTATAAAAGATGATTTAAGCAAACCATAAAGTCTACTTTTTCGACAACTGTGTTTCTGTATCATAATACGGAAACTAAAAAAGAAATGTAAAAGAACTTCCTCGACGGTGGCTAGAGGCTCCAAGAGTTTGATGCACTGACCTCGTTTGAGTATGAGACCAGGACCTTCATAATCGTCAGTGGCTACAGTTGAAACGAGGTTCGTCCTTTGTTCTGATAGTATTTCTAGGCACTGTACAATAGGAGATCCCTTCATTCAGTCAGCTCTGTCACATACTGTATCAGCATGATTGGACATAATTTTTTTCATAAAAGGTGTACATCCATATCATATTTCGGATGAGGAATTTGACAACCAAATGGACAACATTGACCCAATTTCGAATTGGGAGTAATAGATGCGTGAGGAATTGTCTAAGTACAAAAAATATGGTGCATCTTTGATATGGATAAGCTTCATAATATAGGCACATTGACTCCGCAACTTAGTAATTATCTATACTTATGTATCATTAAGTAGCATAATATACATATATAGTATTTGCATATCCGTATGTAACAATACACATGTATATTTAAATAATCAAGTACAGATTTTCAAAGCACTCCCAACTACTTTATACACCTGCATGTGCACATACTCTGCTGTGTTTTCTAGGCGTGTTTCTCTGACAGATATATCCAGATGATTGGTGAACTTGTACTTTACTTTTCCATTTTCATCTTGGCCCCAACTTTGCAACCTTTTTAATGAAGTTATCTTAACATTTAACATGTAGGCTTTCGCGACCAATATTATTAATAGGAAAGGTTTTTGGGTTAGATTGCGTAAATATAAATGTGTCATAACCCTCCACCACCCGACATAGCCAGTAAGGTTTGGTTCATAGTGATGACGTCATCTCACTCTATTTAAGACCGGAAGCAGGTTAATTGCTTCATTATTCTGGCAAATCGCTCATGATGCTGGATGCAATTACCAGTGAAAACGTCGTGTTCAAATTGTAAATGTAACTAATTGACGCATTGCTTACGTGACAAATCTTACTGGCTGTGCCGGGTGGTGGAGGGTTACGACACATTTGTAAGGAGAATACGGAGTGATGTAGGGACAGTACGGCCATGGTTACTAATTATCGTAAAGGGAACAGACAGGGTCATGTTAGGGTAATGTGGGGCCTAAGTGGTTGCTAATATTGATTGATGGGACAAGCATTGACAGGGTTACGTGAGGAGAAGCACGGGACCCAACGGGCATAAATGGTAATAAGGGCAGAGTGAGACAGGGCCAGGTGCGGTGAGCGAGAGTTCTGGAATAGGGGCGTGGCCGGGTCGTGAGAGGTATAAGAGCCGGTTCGTACCGGATCTGGGGGCTGTTGCTGTGGGGAATCATTGTCGCCGTCGTCCCCTTGGAACGGATCGTTCTCATTATCCTGGAGTAGGCGTCGTGTAGTCTTGAAGGGCTGGAGATACGTTGTCTCAGAATAGAGTTCTCTAAATTACCCAAGTGTATATCGTCACTCTTGGTTACTTGTTAAGTTGTCAGTGGACTTTATTCATAATAAATATATCAAAGAGCAAGATGGTGTCTCTGAGAGCTACATTACACATTTATGCTCACGTAATCTAACCCAAAAACTTTACTATGAATTATTATAACATGTCTGTTATTATAATAACAATGTTGTCGGTAAACCAGAGATGGTTAAGGTCTTCTCCAATTTATATTTTACACCTCTGTTTCTCCAATCCATTTTTCAGAAGAAAAAAATGTCTCATGTCGCTGTGAATAATAACGTTGGTGTGTCACCTTGTCTAACTCCCCTTTAAATATGTATTTCGGTACTTTTTACATGTGTAGTGGTGTTATTTCACATGGACAACTTCTTCTTTTTCTCCTGTGTCACTTTATTTGTACAGAACTCTTTGCGTTCAACACCACGTATCTCTGTCGCAACTCTTCCTCTTTTTCTGCTCGTCCGCCATGCTCCGCTCACTCTCTATTGGTCACTAGCCTGCGATGTTGCACTCTGCTAGCTCCTCCACTGCTAGCCTCTTACTATACACTCTGCTAGCTTCTCTACCACTAGCCTCTACTATACACTCTGCTAGCTTCTCTACTGCTAGCCTGTCTCACACTCACACTTAGGATTCCGCTAGCCTCTCTACTGCTAGCCTATCTATCATCACTCCTCCAATCTTGCCCTTGCATCCAGCGGGGGATCAGCCAACACAGCTGGAGAGGACGAGGTGTGGAGAGCAGGGTCCCAGACTTCTCTTGACTTCTCCCTTGTCTTCACCCCAACCAACTCAGCTTCCGTTTCCCCGCACATCTGCTTATATCCTCTCGCTCATTAATTGCCCTCAGAAGGCCCTCATTAAACCGGCATCATCCCGACGCCTCCCGCACATGTTCTCCCCCCTTATCGCCACTATCACTTGCCTCCATGGCGCCTACTCCGCGTCTGCATTTGCAGTCAGCCAATCACTGCTATGCATCTTAATTGGTCACCCCTTTCTGGTTGCTGTCTCTCTGCACCTGTTCGCCCTGGCGTGACCTCACTGTCTGCAGCTCACACATGCCTGCACACTGTTTTCAAACCCCCGTGCGCGTTACTCCACTACACATGTAATCTCAGTGTAGCTGTTCCATTTTAGTGAATGTTTTTGCTATATCATACCTATAAATGTCATTGTTTGTCTGTGTATCTGTGTGTGGTCGAAACTTGCAAAGGATTTGACTCACAAACCGTGGGGTTTATGTAAAAAAAAGTAGCCAGGTACCATGCCATAATCCCCATGCTGAATCGGCGCTATTCCAATTTCACGTCCGTCACCTATAAAGTAGTTTAATTAGAGATTTAGTGCTGTTTTTGGTTATTATTTATTAGCTAGCAAGTGGTCGACCCTATCAACTCACACGCATTCGTTTGGTGGGGGGAGGGCCCCTACCAAGTCACACGCGTTCGGTGGGGGTGAGGGGGGAATTCTCTTTCGTGTGGACACCGCAAGGTAACACACATAGATTTACAGCTCCCTTAAAACATTTATTTAAATGACTGTTTACTCATTACAAATTGCTTTTATAGATTACATTTAATGACAGGGATTAAGCAATGTTTTACCCTAAGTAACACGATTTTTCTCCCCGACTACCACTATCTTTGCTCTAGCGACCACGTCTTTATGTGAGGCCATGACACTTATGCACACGTTTTCTCTTTGAAAATAGGCACATTTCTAAATATCACTGTCCTGCTCACAATAAAACATGTTTAGGGGAAGAAAAGCCTTTTTCTGTACTCTTGAGGCATAAGCAGCCACACAATATCACTTACTGCACAGGGGCAAACCAATAAATATACTCAATTACGTCTTAATTTTATCATATTGTAGTGACTGTGAATGTTACTGTGTGGTGCCGGGCCTGCGAGGCCACGGCGGGTATTATGTTGTCGTATGTGTAGCCGGGTTACTAGGCGTAGTACCAGCCCTAGCGGGTCTTGGGTGAACGCTGGTTAGCACGAGGCCACCATGTACAGTGTGCGGTGCGGGCCCCGGTGAGGGAGCGAGAGCGAGTGTCAGCCAGCCAGGGTTACGTTAGGGAATGATACTCTGGTTGACCTGCCGACACGTGACCGGATGATATTGGAGGGGGACCACCGGTGGACAGGGGCCGCTGGGTGGTCACGTGGTATAGAGGAGATCTCGGGAGCCTTCGGGAAAGAGCTCGAGAGATCTAGAAGGTGGGCGGTGCGAGAGGCGGAGCCAGCCCCAGCCCGGCCGATATAACGGGGTTCTATGAGGGGCCCGGGGTTCTTCTTCTTTTGGTGAGAGAAGATCCATGTTGGGTTGAAGAAGCCTCTAGCCACGCGGTCCGGGACCCAGCTCGTGGTCCGGACTGGGATAGCGGGACCGTGTCTAGTTCTGCCGTAGCGTGGTTAGATGGGCGTTCAACACCGAGTGTATTTACATTATGTTGTGTTGGTGTTAATGTAATAAAGGTGTTGCTTCCAAGATAATGTCTGCGACTCAGTTGGACTCACTACAATATTTACACTTGCCCCCTCAGTAGGGGGTTGAGCAGTAATGTTATGTCAATAACTCTTAATTGGTGCGCATCTGGTCATTATTACAGGTAGGTTAGGTTCATTTTGTATTCGTTACCTACATAGAAAACTACTATTTACAAACTTATTTAGTCTATACTCTCTGGTTATTTTGATAAAGTCACGTAAATAGAAAAAATAATTAAAGAACATGACGTTTCGGTCGCAACACAAGCGTCTGTCATCAGGTGAGAAAGAATGATCTGCTGTTGTGGCTTTATATAGGCAAGGGAGGAGGTGGAGGGGTTTTGTAGAGTCGTGTCGGCAGGAGTTCACGGGGAGAGAGGGGGAGGGTTTGTGGTGTGCAGGGATGGGTGGGGGCTGGAGAAATTAGCATGTCAATGAGCTTGAATTAGTAAACGAAAGCAGCACGGGTGGGTGAGTGAAAATCACAGCAGTTAAAACTTGACGTGGTTTATCACGTCCTTCCAATGATTGAGCTTTTGTGGCTGTAGGAGTTCACGGGGAGAGGGGGGAGGGTTTGTGTAAGTCCATGTGTGTGTAAGCCCATGTGTATGTCAGTCTATGTGTGTGTGAGTCGCTGTGTGTGTGTACGTCAATATGCCTGCATGTAAGTGGATGTGTGTGTGGCTCTATGTGCGTGTGTGAGTCGATGTGCGTGTAAGTCTTTGTGTGTGCGTGGGTCCATGTGTGTGTGTAAGTCCATGTGTGTGTAAGTCCATATGTGTGTGCATGTATGTCGATGTGTGTGTGTGAGAGAGTCTATGTGTGTGTGTGTGTTTTTTGCCCGGGCAACGCCCGGTACTTCCCGCTAGTAAGTATATATTTTACCACCGTTGCCGACCACAACCAAAGGGACAAAGCATCAAACCGCCATTTTTTCATTTAGGCATTGGTGTGACAAAGCTTGGGTGACTACATCAATTTCCAAAATGTTGAATACTTTTCATAGTCGACAAAAGTGAGTCACACTGGCATTTGAAATTAAATTGTCTTCCCACAATCGGACTGATAGTGTGTGTGTTTGTGGTCAAATGTAGAACATTCTTTGCTCATGTGGTTTGTTGTCCTCTCCATCAATTGACTTTTCGGTTTTTATTTGTTCCATAAAACATGTGCTAACACTTAACAATGTGCTCTTAAAGCATACTAATGAACTCTAAAGCATATCAATGTGCCTAAAGAAGAACGTGTTTAAGTACTGCATATTACCTGCTACGACATACGGGTCAGAAACATGGACATTGTTAGTGAAAATGGAACAAAAAAGTATACAGAAAAGCATGCATGATTCAAATTTAATCGACAGAAAGAGGAACAGATGTAATATAGAACATACACACGTTAAAGACATTTCTAAACTCCTAAGAAATGACGGGTTAGACAGAGCAGGTCGCGAGAAGGGATGGTGGCCGGTGGTCAGGACTAACACTAGAATGGCAGCTAAGGGAGGAAACGCACCAAGTGGGCCTTCAACGCTAAGATGGAGCAACGAAATTGATTCGTGCGCAGCTGCTAATTTAATTTAGCATTGAAGAATCGCGAGAGGGAGAAAGAGGGAGTGATGGCTTGGAGAGGCCTTTATCCAGTTGTATATTCAGTTTGGATATTGATGATAGCAACAACAAGCTCTGGTATATTAAGGATGATGCAAATACTTTCATTTTTAGAATAATATCTTTTTATGATGTTACATATGTAGTAGGTTCAACTGAGTCGCAGACGTACTCGTTGGAGGCAACACATGTATTAATACCAACACACGGGGTAACTTCCCCTTAATAAGATAACAACCTATGGTGGTGACCACCAGGCTAACTACACTAATTACACCGTAACTAGCTACAATGGACGGGACCACAGCTTGGGTCCAGGTCCACGTGTTGGAGACTCTTTAGGACGTAGAACATAGACGAAGGTTTCCTCAGGATGAACAACAGCAGCCGGTCTCTCTTGGGACCCGGCTTATATCCTCTGCGGTGTGGCTGGCTCGGCCCTTGGCCATGACCACCTTCTAGAATCCTCGAGCAGGATCTCGACCCTAACAAGTGATCACCCCTAGCCCCCACATGGGGCCCCTGTGTAGACGTAACCAGTCAAGTGTCGTCTGGGGTCAACCAGAGTGCCACGGCTCTTAGTAACCCCATTTTTGTGGCTGGCACTCTCACACCCTATCCTATAGGGGCCGGCACTGCACGCAGAACGTGGTGCCATCCAGCACTGTCAATCGGCGCTCACCGAGCCTCTCTAGGGCTGGTACTGCACCCACATCCTAGTGGCGTCTGCGATGTCAATACACCACACGCCGTGCCTCTCTAGGGCCAGAATTACACAGTGACATCCCGCGATGTCACTACAAATATATGAATTAAAAATATGTTGTGACTAGTTTGCAAGTCAACCACAATTCGTATACAGCTTTATCAGCTGGAATTATTAAGTGATGTATTCATTCGAAGCGTATTATTAAATAATACATATTACAATTCCTTATAGGAGAAACACGTACTAATTGCCTGATTACTAACGTAGTATATAATAACAATACCCCCCCTCCGCCACATCTGATTTCTGCACCTGATTGGGTATAGTGATCAGATTCAGTTATTAAATAATACACATTACAACTAATGACTAATCTACAAGTGATTACTAATCATAACAATTAACTGATTACTAATCTGTTATAAAATTACAATACCCCCCCCCCTCCACCACCTATGATTTCTGCACCTGATTGGGTATAGTGATTGGGTTCAGTTATTAAATAATACACATTACAACTAAATACTAATCTACAACTGATTACTAATCATAACATTTAACTGATTACTAATCTATTATATAATTACAATACCCCCCCTCTCCGCCTCTGATCTCTGCACCTGATTTGATTAAATTATGACGTCACCCTGCTAGTCTATTTAAGACTTGGAGCAGGTGGAGGGCTTCACTATTCTGACAAATTGCACGATGATGCTGGATGTAATTACCAGTGAAACGTCGTACTCAAAGTTTTTTTATGTTGTGGATTCACTCTTCAACACACCGGTGGGCTAAAGTAGTGAGCTATTTTTCTTTTGTCAACGTGACACATTTTTACTGATTGGCCGTGTCGGGTGGTGGAGGGTTGCGACACATTTATAAATAACGCAATCTAACCCAAACACCTTTATTATGATCCATTCATTTTCAGTTGTGAATAAATCCAAATGATTCACTGGAAAATAACTTTAAATTAACAAATCATTATTACCCAATATATCACTGCAGTAATGGCCACTAGGGACATGCATGCACAAGCTGGGTTTAATGCAAATGCAGGGAAAAACTTGGCTTGACAGATACATTTCCTTACTCATTTGTTACATGATTTTCTTTTTCAAAATGACTTCTACGCGGCCTGGAATAAATGTGGTACATTGTAATGGTGAGATTTTGCTAAAATTGACATTTTATTATTTTGGCATCATTTGTATTTAACTGTAGTCATAGGTCACAAGCAAAAATGGCTGTGACTTAGAGTGTTCTTAACACAGAACTGTAAATGCCCCAAATATTTAAATTCCACAACATAATCCCTCTGGTCTTATGCTGGAATTTTTTTAAAATACATATTAACATGTAGCGTACATCCAAATAATTTAGCTTCTTTCTCATTAAATTTTAAACCTATTATTCATTTTCAGCTTGAATTGCATTGTCTAAACCTCACAGGTGTCCTCTACATCCTAAGAACGGTACTACAATAATACATTTCCATCTCTGTGTGCCTCGGACTCACAATGCATAATGCATGTTACAATATTGTATTGCAAAGGTGTGATAACACATTGACTTACTCCCTCTTTTAAAGGGGTTAAAATGCAATGCACAATGATTTTACGGGTCATTAAACAGCTGCACATATTGGTTGTGAATTCCTGTGACCGCAAAGTCGTGATGGAAGATGTCATTAGGACCTTTTACATGATTGAGACAAAGATGTCACCACATTTTCTTCAGGCAATGTTTTTTTGTTATTTCACATGGCTGTTGGAGCATTGAAAAGACATGAAGACAGGACATGAGGTATAGTTAATTTGACATCATTTATTGTCTGAATATTTTGAACAATAAAGTGTCATATTTTTTACAAGCTTGAAATTTATTGCCAAAATGGAACTATTCAATTAATCTAATCTCCGTGAACAATGTGCAACACATTAAAATGCTCCTCATAGGTCAAACAAAGTGGCATTTTTAAATACTCCATGAGACGTTTCCATAGGCACTGCAGTAAGCATGTAGAAAAGGATGTATTATTGAAATATATATTCACTCTGTATGTGCAATAAAACCGGACCTCTGTACAAAGAGAACCATTTAAAATGCGTTTCTTATAGCTTTGGTTGCCAATTGTTCATTATTTTCCACGTTTCGGGTTTTGTTTTCTAATCTCTGATCCTTATAAACTGCATAATAAACAGAAAATGCAATAACTATAAACATACAATCAACATCCTTAAATTCACATGCAGTAAGGCAACGTTATTGCATTTTTGGATTGGTGAAGACGTTTCCACAAAGTGTCAACTGAAGTTTTGAAATTATAACCTTTAAAAAGTGTTGTCATGTAAATGCACCTTCTGTTTTAAGACCAAACACTTAAGTAATATAACGGGGGGGGGGGGGGGGGTTAAAAATCTATAATAATGCACTGTTGGAAACGTGCTGCTTATTTACCGTGTGTAACAATTTAACATCAAATCAGCCCCAATTGCCAGTCATTGCTGTCAAATTTAAAGAGCCCCGTAATTATTCAAATAAAGATAGCCTAAGTGACTTTGAACAGTGAGACAGGTGGGTGGTTAATTAGTAATGAGCAGCACCTGCTAAATCGCAGCGCTCAACACACCATGATTGAAGAGGCCACATAAGTTTGTCCTTTTATGTGTTCCACTGCCCTGCAAAGATGTTCGCGAGTGGGGCCAATGAAAATATCGAAAAATGCATACAATTGTACCGTCTCAAATACATGGCTCATCATGGCTTCACCCCCCCCCTCCTCACCATATGTCCCTGTGCACCAGTAATCTCAATCAGGTAAATTAAGTCAGAATTCATCATTGAAATTTTCCATTATGATGAAGTATTAGGGCATGCGGAGCTGTGAGCTGCATGTGCATTTCATTAAGTGTGCTTATTAATTGTAAAAAATGTTTTATCCTTTTTCTAACTTAACCACACTTTGCATTCAAACGTTATTGTTCATAATTTTTTATGCAGAACTTCAAAATTGTACTGAGATGTATAGAATTTGTGTTTGTAAAGCGGTAAGTATCCACAAGGATAATTTCAACATTTCTCTTGGAAGAGACACCCAGAAGAAATCCGTGTTAAAATTGTCACAGTATAGCACATGTATAGCATATTTATGGATTACAATACGGTATATTAAGATGATAAACAATACATACTCAGGCAGACAATGAGCAGCTGAAGCATACAATATGCAAAACACCCTTTTTTCTCGAACAAAACACTCCAATGCATTCAGAAATTAACAATCCTAAGCTCCCTTTTTAAGTCACGGAGGGACACCTTCACTTACAAGGCCATGCATACAAAGTCTGGCACATTTGTGTCATTTTAAATGCAATAACATCACGAGCTCCTATATTGTCGATGTGTTGTCACACAAAGGAAACACATTATATGCGGAAAGCTCTCAAAGGAGGCCTGTACTCACTCATTCCATTGCTTTCAAACATTCTATTGCCTTTGAAGTCAGTCCCATTACCATTCCAGCCAAGGCATTCCCACACAGAGTACAGTATTCCCCTTACTGGCGCATATGCCGTACAATTGCGCATCACGGCAGTGTTTAAATTGTTTTCCCAGACATTGATTGGCTACGCTTGTGATGAATCATATGGTGGGATATAAAGGGATAGAAATAGCTGTAATCTAATAGGAATTAAGCGGAGGCAGTAGTTGGAATGTGTCAGCAGGGAACTAAATGTAATGGCGACCTCACGCCGTTTTCATATTACCTTCACAGTTGATGATAAAATCATTATGGGGGTCAGGGACGTCCATTCATCTTAATGATGTTGACGGTAACACATGATTCACACTGCACCACACTGTGCACACAAGCCAAGCACTCTCGTCGAGGCCAATGCACTTGCAGACACCACGAGTCGACATCAGGAGGAATTTCCCGCCGTGAAGGATAGCGGATATTTTGTAATGGCTGATAAAACAGCAAACACAATTATTCTGAGAATTATTACGTCGCAAATGGTGCTTTTAATTATCAAAATTGCTTTACATTTCCATCCTGGTACAGAGGATGGATCTTAAATCAGTTTGAAGATTTCCTGAAAGTTTGGTGAACATTTTTAAACGTATTTCACACCAACTGTATACAATTTGAAATCACGTAACAGCCACTACGGACACATTCATATGAACCAGTATATATGCAACCTGAAGAATAAATGCTATTGTCCTGCACATTCAATAACCTATAATTAGTCTATGTGAAATGCAAGCCCATAGTGGATAGTGCCACTATGGCAAACTGATTTGGAATGTCAACCACATTGCTCATGAGATTTGTCAAGATTCATTTCAGTGAATTGAGTTCCAATAATTTCCTTCTCGGCTGGAAACTAAACCAGGTCTCTGAGGGGGAGATTCAGAACTCTGACACAGGAGTCTGGCCTCATGAGTAACCCGGATACCCAACATCCTCTTAATTTAGCCTGTGACAGTAATAGCTTCCATCCTGGCCCCATCTCCCCTTTTCACATCCATGTCCCCAACCACCTACTCCCCACTGGTTCTTAATGTTCCCATTAGTTATCTTTTCTGGCCAGTGCTTCTTCATGTTGATGCCACAAATCACTTTAAGCACCCTCACATCTCAAACCTCCAGCCTGTCATCAATGCTGTTACAAATTCCCACTGCCTTAAGTAGAAAAATATCTAAAGGGAAATTAAATAAAAACATACAAATGCAATATTTGTTTTGGTACACACAATTTTTATTGTACACACGTAAAACATTTGGTATATTGTACCACCTCGGAAAATACAATTTTAGCTTTTTTTATAATAATGTGAATCATTTTTGACAGGGTTGAAGAACAAACTGAACCATCCCGTTTGCTCACATAGCCCTTCCATAATGTATTAGTTCTATTTACTGAAAGCTTTGCCGCATGTTTGAGACTGATGTGACTTTAAAGCTTAAACATGGCTACACGGCTGTCCGCGGTCGCATGAAAAGCTTTGTAACTTCCATTTGTCACGATTTTCATTTCCTTAAAAAAAACTATTTAGTTTGTTTATTGGATTAAAATAACACATAGTCCAGGGTATGTTAAGCAATTTAGAAATATCTAAATTGAACTTCACCTAATATTTTATTTATTTAAAAATGAAAGCCACTGGTACATATTATCTGTTTGACAAAAGGTCTGGCATAAAACAATGCAAACTATCATAGACATGACAACGCTATTTTGAAAAAATCAGTGTATTATAGTTATTCGGTGTATATATTTTGGTGAGTTAATGAGTTTAATAAATTGCATTTTAGCCCTGTGTCAATCCCACTGCTGGATGAAAACCTCCCACGCCATGTTTGTCATGGGTGGTTGTTTAGACATACCTCACCACGCTGACCAGTGTGAGTTGGTGAATAGGGGCGTCTAGCTGGTTTGGATATCACTCACGTATCTTAGAGAGGGTTTAAGATGGATTGTGTATCCTTTAATTGACTCGCGTAAAGCACGACTGAAGCAGAATTTAATTTTCATCTGCCCTTCAGCAGATACATGGAGAATCATTCCAAGTTTCTGCATGACTTATCCTGCAACCTTCAAGAAAAAACTATCGTGGTAAAATATATTTAAACTTATTTTTGTCTTAAAACTCTTTCTGTGATTTCTGTATAAAGCTGTACAATTCTACTTGTTTTCCGCAATAAACGAGACTGTTTTATTTTACCAGGTAAGGCCTACTGAGCTATATAGCTCCTTTTCAAATTCGACCTGTCAACAAATGATACCTCAACAAAGTAGCTTATCACGTATACCTTTTAGAAGCCAGATACTAAAAAACGCATGTTGATTCTAAACGTGGAGGGAAAAACCGGAAGACCCGGTTAAAAATCGACGCGACCACGGGGAGAACATGGAAACTCCAAATATATAGGCTTTCAGACTCGGGATCGAACCCACGATCTTTCTCCATACCAGGCGAGGTAGTTAACATCTCGCCACCGTGGTACACCTATATATTTGTACAGTGCCCTATGTAATGTGTCCCATAAGCCATGAACAAAGAGTTTCATAGACACACCAGAGCTATAAGAACGTTGTGGCCAGTCTAACACCAGAGCATGTGTCGCAACAGTTAGAGCAGATGGCATTCTGATTAATTAATGTTCTGAGGCCAAGCCTTCCACCAGAGAAATGTCAACACTGACTTGCTTCAGGCACTCAGTAACATATCTGTGAAGAAAGGCCACATTTTGTACAATATTGTACATATTGTACTAAATGTGGCCTTTAATTAAAGTTATAAACTTTTCATTCATCGTGACAAGAAAAGGAAATGTTTTTTTGTTACACAACAACGTGCACAGAAGTTCCCTTGAAGGAGATAGCTATGAAGACAAACCCCTTGTGCGTAACACCAGATACAATATCATACAATTTGGATTTGTACAGTGTCTACTCGTGACAACATGTCAAGATGATCCACAAAGAGGTGGATATGTGCATTGAAATTATTTGAAGAAGGGGTATTGATGAGGATGTTTTTTTGGAGGGAAGAAAGTAAGGGGTGAAAGATAGCACAGTAAATTGAGAAAGTGGAAATGATCATGGAATGGTGTACATTCTTAAACTTGGACGTAAAAACAATGGAAGGAAGTCAGCAATGTGGAGGATAGTCAATGAGAATGAGTTCTGGAGAATGGGGGAACAGCAGAGAAGGATCAACCTCCCATTAAGTGGATATTGATTGGAGGTTGGACAGAATGATTTTATTGTAGGAGTGGAGAGCATATGAATAGAAGTAGATAGAGATGAACAGAGATTGACTGATATGGATGATCTGCAGAGGATCTTAAACATAATGAAGGCAAATTAGATGGATGATCTAGTGTTAGACTAGATGGAGTAAACGGATCCGAGGATAGACTGATGCAGTCTTGATTGTGGGTGCATGAGCTAATTCTAACGGTGGCATTTTGGATCAATTGACATTGGAGTTGAGGAATCGTGGCAAGCAGGTGGTGGATTTGGGAGATGTTGCAAGAGGATGAGAGGACGTTCTGCTAAGTTGAGAGATAAGTTAGGAGGACAATGCCTTAGGATTGATGATGACTTGAATGTTTTGGACACTGTTTGCCAGCTTGGAATATTTGTTTAGTGTAGATTATGTTCTGATGCAGAAGACTTCAGTTTTGGTATTGTTTAACAGAAGAAAGTTCAAATAAATCCAAGATAAGACTGCATAGAGGTGTACAAGAATAAAGAGCTGGTGTCTTTTAAGTCAATGACTATGGAGATATGGGAGACAATAGCAGAGCAATATTTATACATTTCTCTGACTGAAGAAATTACTATGAATGCACGATATGAATAGAGTAAATGGTCCTCCCGATCATTATGGTCGCTAAAAAGTGAGCCCCAATTGTATGCAGTAGCCAGCTTTCAGAAGATACAATCTGCATTCATATTGCGGAATAAATTATAGAATATGAATGCTACACAAAACCAAAAAAAACATTTTGATTCAGGACTTACGTACACGGATTCACTCATTGTACTGGAACAGTTACTGATGCAATCATGCATTTTATTTGTTTTTGTATAGTCTTAACTGACAGGATGTTGTAAGATGATTTGAGCATGCGAATAACAAAACGTTGCAAATTTAAAAACAATTAAACAAAACATTGAATGCGTTCTCATGAATGGCACCATCTTTTTAAAGGAAAACAACAGGCTAGTGAGGCCAGGGCATTGTCGGTCATTCTGCTCTGTTAGTTTCAGAACAAAATGAAGACAATAATGTACATTACCCTGACACATTTAAAACAAATATACATATATTTACACTTTTAGGGGCAGGCCATGTTACAAATAGACAAGCACCGCAAACACTACATATTTATCGAGATGCACACGTAATGGTACATGTTATATAACCAGCAGATTAGAGAACACAAAGTGAGACTAGAGGTGAGAGGTGAGGCAGTGAGGTAGTGGGCCACATACTGTGTTATTTGGACCCGTCGACCTGATGTTGATTCCTTGCCAGTTACCACCAGTGGTGAATGATATGTGGACCAGTCATTGTCTTCACCTTCCTACAACCCATCCTGACCATCATGGTCAGACAACGCCTATGAAAGAGGCCTCCATCCATCAGTGGATTAGAAAAGAACAGTGCATGCATTATTCATTGTTTTATTATTATTATAGCCACAGGCAGGTGAAGACATTACGTAGGAAGAAGTTAGATGCTTTAAGAGTCACCAGTACTCCCTTCAGTGTGGATATATCTCACATGCAAATCCCCAACAGAGATGCGAGTTTAGCCCACATTTTCTGGTGTCATGGCTTTTCCAGTGTTTTGTCCGGAGGGAAAGGCATTCCAGACAAAGATAGATGGCCGTGCTCCAGTGCGGCTGAAAGTCACGGGCAGGATACAACGGTCACACTGCTGTAATAACAACCTTGTGATTTAATTTTTTATTATTGCACTTTTCTAGAATGCATTTTTGTTATTCTGTTGTGTTGCATATTGACGAACATTTATATATGTTATGCAAACAGTTAAAATTAAATACTGTTTTTCTATATAAACACTAGAGATATGGGAAGTGGAAAAGTGGTTCTTCTGCACACCATTTGTTATCGGTATTTGGAACTTGCCAGGGGTAAAGTGAGTACCTTTTAAAGGGAGTCATTATCAATACGGTAAAGAATAGCTATGCATCCTGCTGGCAGCACAGCTCCATCATGCGCTGTGATGGACTATGCAGGCACTCTGAAACAGCATTGCCCTCGCAGTCTGTAAGGCAGTCTGTAAGGGCTGCTAGGGTAAACAGGTATGAATACTCACTCTACATACAAAAACACGAAGACAAACATGAAACCACTGCACACATATGCACGATATATGAATACAATGCATATAAAATATGTATTAAAGTTTATTACAGATAACATTAATATGTCATGTTTAATGTGCGTACTGTCATCCAATATATAACTATATCACTTACCTACAATCATTTTGTCAATCCATAGCTGGATGAAGGTCTCCCCACACCTTCTCGGTCATAAGGTTGTTTTACCAGACGTCACCATGCTGGTCAGTGTCAGTTGATGAAGGGAGAGCCCACAACCAGGGACTGTGTGGAGAGGGTGGCAGACTTCTGCTTCCTGGGAGTCCACATTGGGGAGGGCCTGACCTGGAGCGCCAACAGCACTGAGCTTCTGAAAAAGGCCCAGCAGCGACTTTACTTCCTGAGAATTCTCAGGAATAATAACATCACACAGAAACTGCTGGTGTCCTTCTACCGAGCCTCCATCGAGAGCATTCTTACATACTGCATCTGTGTATGGTACACCAGCTGTACAGTGGCTCAGAGGAAAGCGCTCCAGAGGGTCATCAACACAGCCCAAAAGATCGCCGGCTGCCATCTCCCCACACTGGAAGAACTACACAGTTCACGTTGCATCAAAAAAGCACAGAACATTATAAAGGACTCTTCTCACCCTGGACACTCACTGTTTGAGCTGTTGCCATCAGGCAGACGATTCAGATCAGTCAAAACAAGGACAAACAGATTCAAACAGAGCTTTTATCCTACAGCGATCACCACACTCAATAATGCTAATTAATTATTAAGTAATAGTGTTTACAATTGATTGTGAAATAGAGATGTGCAATGACAAAATGTAACCTTATGTGGGTATGTGGGTATACTTGGGCTGTTTTTATATATAGTATAAATTGATTATCTTTCATTTAATTAATTTTTATTTTCTTGTTTTATTTAATTTAAATTTATGAATGATGCCCTGACTGGTGAGCATTTTAAATTTCGTTGTACTGGTGACAATGACAATAAACGATCTATCTATCTATCTATTAAAGCTGATGTTGACCTTGGTTGAGAATTAGACATAGCCAAGAGCACAAACTACTGCACCACCACTCCAACTGCAGATGATCATTGATACTTTGAACATATATTATGGTTAATATTAAGGCTTGAGTTGGACATTTGTTCAGTTTTTTTTTATTCATTACAAAAACATGGCCGATTAAATTAATGTTAATATTTATTAGATATGCAGTGAACTGTACTGGAGTACATTGCAAAGATGGAACTGCTCGTGATTTTGTCATTAATTGAGGAGTTTATGCAATCATTTTAGTATAGATATTTTTAAACTTTAAATAATGTAATATAGGATTTAAAGGGTCCGGTGAATATTCAAGTGCAGCATTTAAGAAGTGAAAGAAAATTTGTTTTATATAAACAAGTCGCCGAGGGAGCTATTGAACTTGCTTTACACTGCACTGCTGTGGGTCTGCACTTTCTTGCCTATAAACAACAGCCCTGACCTCAGTGTTCTTTCACACTTGACATTTCCTGTGACTCTACAAATTTCAGAATTCCCCCTTTTTAATCGACAACAGCCCGAGGTCATGCTCCACAATAGCCTCAGCCATAACGGACATTAATCCTTTATAGCTCAATGAGCCCAAATCCATTCGCTTTGGCAAGCAGCTCATGCACCCAATAAATGTCGTGCTATATCTTCTTGTGGACCAAAGCATTCTTTACATTTTATGTGTTCAACGTTACATACAAAACACAGTGGAAGCACATGAATCAAGCAAAGGTGTGTTAATTACATGAACAACTAAATAAAAAATACACTTAGATAGTATGGATTATTTATATCAGATGCTGAAAGTCGTTTATTGTTGGCCAGAAATCTGGCAAGTAATGGGTTAGAACAGAGGTTGTGGTACGATTCCTCTGGGAAGGCAGAATGCAGTTGGCTTCCCCTGCTTATTACCTAGAAACACAGACACTCCAAACTGCCTCGACTCTCATCACCAGATCGATACACTGAGGGATGGGAAAACAAGCCACATACGTATTTGGCTGCGATATCACGTTTGTGCCAAACACATTTAAATTCTGTGGGTGATTATTCTCCAGGCTCAATATTTGCCTTAGAGCATCGTCCTCTGCAGCGATTAACTGCAACAACAACGATTTTTGGCACGTTGTAATGCATATAATTGCAATGTTGGTGACTGATACTGCACACATTTACAATGGTAGTGTCGTGACATCACGGATGTCACTGTGTAATGCCGGCCCTAGAGGCACGGCGTGCGATATATTGACATCGCGGACACCACCTATATGTGAGTGCAGTACCAGCCTTAGACGGGCTCGGTGAGCGCTGACTGACAGCGCTGGATGGCACCACGCTCTGCGTGCAATGCCGGCCCCTACATGATAGGGGGTGAGAGTGCCGGCGGCCACGGGAATGGGGTTACTATAGGCTATGGCATTCTGGTTGACCTCAGAGGACACGTGACCGGTTAAGTCTACACAGGGCCCCCAAGTGGGGGCTAGGGGTGGTCACGTGTCAGGGTCGAGATCCTGCTCGAGGATTCTCGAAAGTGGTCGTGGCTAAGGGCGGAGCCAGCCTCATGACAGAGGATATAAGCCGGGTCCCCAGAGGGACCGGCTGCTGTTGTTCATCCTGAAAAAAATCTACGTTCTACGTCCTACAGAGTGACCAACACGTGGACCTGGACCAAAACTGTGGCCCAGTCCGTTGTAGCTAGTTACAGTGTAATTAGTGCAGTTTGCCTGGTGGTCCACCACCGTAGGTTGTTATCTTGTTAAAGGGCAGTTACCCCGTGTGTTGATATTAATAAATGTGTTGCCTACAAGAAGTGCGTCTGCGACTCAGTTGAACTCACTTCAGTAGTATACACGTATTTTTATGTGTAACAAATACAAATGTGAAATTTTCACGATTTACAATATCACACTTAAAAAATGTGCAAGCTGCAGTTTAAGCCGTCACGTTGCTTTATTGTATCATGGTGAGTTAGAGAATGGATAAAATGCGATCTGTACTTATTAAGGTCAATGCATTACAGTGTGCGGTACATTGATGAATGTACAGCTCTTCGAAGTGCATTTTTCATTTCCAAAATTCTCCACAATACAATGCATCCGTACGTGTTGTACGAGACAAGTCCAGTGGTCTGGGTATACCGGAGGTAATGTTGGGTAATTAAATACTCTTAGGGGCTAAGACAGAATGTAGGTTGATGACCAATCTGCATATTTGAAATGTTCTTAAACTCATGTCAGGAGTTTTTTTTGTTTAAGGACATCTGGTTTCTTCCCATACTGAAAATGAAAACTATCATGTAAGATGTCTAAAAAAGATTAACAATCCTGAATTAGTATTATTACATACTTCTGTTTATCCTGGGACGTTTTGATTTTATTAACATGAATGCATATTTCCTGCTGTCGCATATGGATAAAAACTTGGACATTAATGACGATGATGATAGTCAATAGGCTTTGCTCCATTGGAAGCATAAAAAAATGCCAATTCTTGCCAAGCAGAAGGCCCCAAACAATTTCCGACATCCATTGAGGCTTCCCGAGGTATAGATTTTAAATCCAAGTATTGGATGCCTTCTTAAGCACGCACCTTGTGGGGACAGACTACAAGCCGTTCCCAGAGGGCAGTCCAGTGATCTTCAACAACAAAAACAGATCACTTTCCACCAGCCACAACAGCCACACTCCAAAATGCCACAAGCCACACTCAAACATTTTCAATATGTGAATGCGGCAGTGTTATGATTAATGCTCCCTTAAATCTTAAATTTATCTTTCAGAATTTTAAATACCAATTTACAAAACAAAACAATATTTTAATCACGTAGTTTATAAATCTTACTAAAACAACAATAAGGCTATGAAAAGGTATAAAAGTGTGATATTTGAAAAATAGTGTTTTACCAATTTTGGAAAGTTCCACTGCTGTAGATTGATAGGTGATAATTAAATGATCATATGTTTTTGTATTGCATATTTTAATCTTGGAATGCACCATTGTATTTTGTGATAACCCCATGTGTATAGTTAATTACCTAAACTTAACGACATTAACACTCTAAAATTCAATCCACATTCATTATTTGCATCTTGTGTAATGGTATTGATGTATTGACACAAGCATTCCCACGTTTATGGCTGTGCAGCAAATCAGGCAATGTAAATTGCTGCTTCCCCACCATCCCAATTGCAATGAATTGAGTTGCAAGTTTTAAACAAAGGATGTACAACATCACACACAGAGCTCTGTACAAAACTCAGAGCACTCCAGTCAATGTAACATCATCTAGACAATATAATCAGAGGGGAGGCTATTGTGCTTTTTTCAGGAGTTTGGGCACAGAAACTCTCTCTCTATCATTATAATTATTGCTTGCAGGCTGTATACAAAATAAACATTGTATTTGTGTCACACATCCATTGCTTTCATTGTGCTACTTTCACAAAATGTACAGGCAATAGACTGCCATTGGACGCAGTTCATACTGCTTTAAATGATTATTACTACCTGATGCAATATCAGATGGCCTGAGACTTTAAAAGCACACGCACACTCTTATCTGCAATGCAAGCACGCGTCCCACAGTAATTATTGCAAACATGTAATTAATCATAAGTGAAGAAAAATATAATGCACGAGAAAATGTTGTACCTACATTTGTTTCTAAGGCTATTTTACTTGGACAAAATAATACCTGTTTTTCAGCACTGGATATTACAAGTAACATTTTTGTTAAAAAATTTAATTTATAAAATGTGTAGTGACACAGCGCCGAATACTGTCCAGTAGCGGCAACTGCGGTGAACAGTTAGCGCATACGCCGTCGAGCATATACACGGGTGTGCCGGCAGGGCAGAGGAACTGGAGCAAGGGTCATGGAAGATCTTGTCGGGAGGCCCCTGGAACCTCTAGTGGGTTCGAGAAGAAAGGCGCGGCCAGGGTGGAGCCAGGTGGTGCCGAGTAGAATAAAAGCAGCGGAGAGCGAGAGCTCTGGGTTGCCGGTTCTCGGAGTGGACTCGTCTTGTCGTCGCTGTCATCTGTGCCACCTTCATTGCTGCCGCCTTCGCCTGATAATTGTGCAGCCAGAGAGTAGTTGACTGTCTCGGTCGCCGCCATCGGTGCAACGCGGTCAGGGTTGTGTCCAGGGCGGGCTGTACGGCAGCGTGGTCGAGAGAGAGGAGGCGGAAGTTGGTGTAATGGAAATAAAGAGAGAGAGAAGGTGCCTCCTACAACTACCTTGTCTCCAACTGAGTGTGTGCACCACACACCCACACACACCGAGGAGGACACTACATCTGGTGTCAGAAGTGGGGTTCCAAAAACCCGCCTTTAGTGTCGTCGGGACGAGGACGTCGAGATGGTCATCCCTCCGACAGCCCCGGGACCGGGGACCTCGGTTACAAAGCCCGTTGGTTGCGGGGCAGCGAAAGAGCTGCCACGGATCGGCGCAACAGCCACTACTCATCTGTGGGGAGAGCAGCTACGCATCTGTGGGAAAGTGGCTACACAATTGCGGGGAGAGCAGCTGCGCATCGACGGAGATAGTGGCTGCAATTTTCCACAGTCACGTGCCGACCACATGGCAGGGGGCCCCGGATGGGAGACTGTGCACATGGTGGGCGCCATTTTGCCCTCGGAGGAACTGCCGGGGCCAGCGGGCACCATTTTGAGGCGAGCGTGGGAACGCGCAGAGGAGGCGTGAAGGTCAGCGGCGCTGCAAGGAGCCGCTCTTGACCTGCCATGGGAGGCTCGCACAAGATTCCTCCAAAAAGAGCAAAAGGAGGCCAAGATGCCCTACACCTTCCGGTAGCGCTGTGGGCACTAGGACGGGATGCATACCCGCACTTTGGTGAGGGGGCGCTCGACTTTTGGGTGGTGAAAAGGCTGCGGGAGCTGGCGAGGGAGTTGAGGGTTGCCCTGCCCTCCGCCGCCGGCACAGAGATCTCATCTTTAACGGTGGCCCGAAAAGTACAAGCCTTCGAGGAATACCAGCAACAGGCAAAGTGGGAGGCTGTGGCATGGCGGATGGAAGAGATGATGGCAGCGTTGGGCGGCCAGGGTGCGCACGCAAGAGGATCCTAGTGGGAGAACCCATGGTGGGGACTGATTCCCCTGCCCTGGGAACCCACGGCCTGGTGTTTCATGTGTGGCCGGTCAGGCCACATTGCTGTGGAGTGTCGGGATAACAGCGGGCCGCCGGCAGTGTCACTGACACCCTCCGGCAATGTTGACCTAAGCCCCACCGGACCCGGATCTCTGAGGCTTTCCAAGACCGCCATGTGCGAGGTCTCAGCGACCGGATCTGGACAGGTGTGGCAGAGCAGAGAGGGGCCACGCCCTTTAAGCCGCGGGATTCTTCTTCCTCCGTCATCTCTTCCCGTCCCTTGGGGTTCCGGAGGTGCAAGACCCTGCTGAGACAGGGGTGACCTGTACTATTAACCGGATCACGCGAGCTACGTCCCGGTTTTGGAGGACTCTCCCCATGGTGGGATCGGATCCCACCATGCAAGGGAGAGTCCTCTCTTGAGGAGAGTCCTCCCGTGTTGGGGTAAAGGGGCGCCGCAGTGTGTGAAGGTGTTGCCGGGTCTGGGGGAGGGGCGCCGCGGAGTGTGAAGGTGTTGTCGGTTCGCGGGAAGAGCGCCGCGTTGGTTGAAGGTGTTGCTGATTAGCGGGGGGGGGGGGTTGGGGTGGTGGGGTGCCGCCCTGTTTGAAGGTGTTGCCGATTCGCAGGGGGGCGGGCGCTGCGCTGTGTGAAAGTGTTGCCAATTCGCGGGGGGGGGGGGGCGCCGCATTGTGTGTGTATGCTGTTGATTCGCGGCGGGCACCGCGGTTGTATCGGGATTGTAAAAAAAATATTTTTTCTTCTTTTTTTCATGTTCGGTTGTATCAGTGTTAGGGGTGTGCCTCGGGATTGGGGGTTGCTCTGCCTGTCCACCGGTTGCAGCTGCTGTATTGGCAGCCGGGATGGCTGTTTTTTTTAACGGAGGGGTGGTGATGTAGTGACACAGCGCAGACTGCTGTCCAGCAGCTGCAACTGTGGTGGACAGTTAGCGCACACGCCGTCAACCATATATGCACGGGTGTGCCGGCAGGGCGGAGGAACTGGGTGTAAGGGTCACGGAAGACCACATCGGAGGCCCCTAGAACCCTCTAGTGGGTTCGAGAAGGGAGGCGCGTGCAGGGTGGAGCCAGGCCGCGCCGAGTAGAATTAAAGCAGCGGAGAGCGAGAGCTCTGGGTTGTCGTCGCTGTCATCTTCGCTGCCTTCATCGATGCCGCTTTCGCCCTATAATTGTGCGGCCAGTCAGTAGTTGGCTGTCTCGGTCGACGTTGTCAGTGCAATGTGGTCTGGGTTGTGTCTAGGCCAGGCTGTACGGCAGCGTAGTCGAGAGAAAGGAGGCCGGAGTTGGTGTAACGGAAATAAAGAGAGAGAGAAGGTGCGTCCTGCAACTACCTCGTCTCCGACTGAGTGTGTGCGCCACACACCCACACACACACACCGAGGAGAACACTACACATGGATGCACCTTTTCTATTCCTGTATATAATACATAGAGATTTGGCTCTAATGTATCCTTCACAAAAGGTTTTGTGGAACTTTTTTTTATGGAATCTATTGTAATGCATATACGACATTAATATTGTACAATACTTATACATGGCATGCATACATAACACTTTAAAAAATATCTTGATAATGAATGCAAATTATTGAGTTAATTGCATGGCAATCGTCATTGCAGTGTGTTTAATGCTGAGGGTCTTAAGGGACCTAATTAAAAACAATGCCCTCCCAGCACCCAAAACAGCAGTAACCTCTGAACTCTGTCTTGCATTATCCATTAATTAACTGAAATTTGCACAATACCAAGAAATATCAGGATAAGCCATTCGTTAGTGTGTCTACCTAAATATATGCCACCTACAGAATTGGGCCTGTGATTTGGCTATTAAAGTGGAATTCTAAATGTTTATTACGTACATCAGATCATTGAATATTGAAACTGAGGCATGCACAGAGTGACTACTCGAGGGCATGAAGCAGACAATGAACAACTGCTCACATATGAATGCCATGGGTCCAGTACAGGCCCTCATTAAATACAGTACAACACAGGCAAGTACATAAGTAAAATGACACACGTA
This sequence comes from Callorhinchus milii, assembly GCF_018977255.1. NCBI lineage: Eukaryota > Metazoa > Chordata > Chondrichthyes > Chimaeriformes > Callorhinchidae > Callorhinchus > Callorhinchus milii. The sequence continues at coordinate 36,126 of NW_024704862.1, forward strand.
GGAATGTAATAAAAATGTCAATCATTGAAAATGTTGGTCATTGGAAATATTGGTAACAAAAGCATGGAATCACCTTATTTTTTTCTCCCAATTTATAAAAGCATTAGACAAATATTTATGGTGTTATTGCCATTTATTATTAATGTCTAGTGAAACGAATTGTGACATGTTATTATAAACTATGTTGGTTGAATCATTATCGTTGCTTTAAAAGTAAATGCGTACAGAATACATTTGTGAGTGTGTATTAGGAGAAGATATCAGCCTGGGGGTTGTGAGTGGTTACTTGTTCACCCTAAACGCAAAAAACAATCTAATGAAATGCTGATGAAGCCACTCTTTTCATGCACAAATAAAATCTTGATGAAGAAATATTTAAAATCAAACTATATTCCATTTTACAAATATCAAATGTTTATTAGCTAAAATGCATTTGCACAGCTGTGATAACGTTACAATGTTGTTGGCTGAGCAGATAAATAGCAGCTGCATCTATGTATGACTGTTTTGCGTGGCACTTTATCGTTACATGAATAATGTTTTTTGTTTTGTTAAAAATGCTAAGATAATATCGTACACCAAGATTCTACACTATTGTCAGTATTATCACTTGGGTTATTTTATAGCATATCCCACTCACTTGGCCTTAATTCATGAGTTCTATTTCTGCAGCTGGTTTCTTGGGAGGCTGTGCCCCCCTGGGCTACATTTGAAAGCTCTGATTGACACCCGCCAATTTTCCATTACTTTCCAAGCAGCAGCAGCCAGAGCATTTAGGCTTTACCACAAATATTCATTAAAATACATGTTGCAGTCAATTAAGTGTATTATGAGGTTCCGTATGATTTTATTGACTACTCACTATGTTTGTGAATAAACCCAAGATATTGGCAGCATCAGACAAACCGTTGCAAGGGAAAAGGTTTTCATTGGCATGCCATTACATGGTAGGTGGGGGTAGTGGAGGTCATGAGAGTGTTTTTTTCTGTTCCCCCTCGAGTTTTTTTATGGCACATATCAACTACCTTAGAGGCAAGGGGAGACAGGGTCAAGGGCCATAGTTTCTACAACCCTTGCAACCCAACCACCTCCAGTCAACGCCATTGTTGACAGCAAATTATGTTTTCAATCCTGAAGAAACGTTTAATGTATGTTCAGACTGGCCAGAATAAAATTACGTGACACACATTTTTCATTCTTTTAGACTGTGTTTTGTGCAATTTAATAGTTTGGAATGTTATTTTGGACACATACGAAAAAAAATTATTAGATGGCTTGCATAATTTTTTATTTGACTTCCTGCATCAAGGAAGTTGGTGTATTCTATTATATTTCAGAAGAATAATTATCTTCCCTTTGTTGCCATGATTGTTAATTTAATCCCGGAGAAAGCCATTTTATTCTCGTGCTGCTAAATGTGATGTTAGATAATTACTTGTTCTGCTACCTATTGCATCCAAAATAAATCTACCATGAAACAGCATGTGGCAGAATTAAATTGTGCATTGGCAGTGAATGTAGCTTTCAAAATCGACGAGCTTGTATAGTTTGATGTATAAATCTTGACTTAAAGCTTTCGTGACTGCAGGAATTCATATTCTTGAGTTATTCGGTAAAGTCACGTAGATAGGTTATTATCTTTGAACCTATCTACAGTGCGTGACTTTACCGAAAGACCCAAGAATTTGATGATGTATATTTGTGCTGCATACTTTGATTGTATATATCAATAAAAGTTGTCTTGGGTTTATTTTTCTATACCAGGCCCAGATTCTTTTTGCACAAGTTACGATTTGTAACAGTTACCATCTGTCACAGTTACCATTTATAACAGATAGAAGAACCTCTGCCTCTTTTATTGGTTTGGCTTATTTTCGCACAGGTAAAACCCATTGGGCAATGAATGCCCGTTTCGATGGGGACTTAGTTACAGAATAGAAACCTGGTTACGATGACTACTACTATTTTATTTGACCAGGTAAAGCCCACTGAGCTTTGAGCTCTTTTTCAGAGGTTACCTGGTCACACATGATAGCTCATCAACGTGGCCTAATAATTATATGTGGGAATTCATAGCAGCCGAATAATTAGAACGCATGTGTGTGTGTTTTTTTATGTGGAGGGCAAAACTAGAGGGCGCTAATAAAAATCCACACGGCCACGAGGAGAGAGAACACGCAAACTCCACGTATACATGCCTCATGGTTGGGATCGAATCCACGGCCTCCTGCATTCTAGGTGGGGGAGATAACATCTTACCACCCCATTTACAGCAACAAGCGTGAACAAAAACAACAGTTACAGGGTCAAATTCTGAATGACAAAATCATGCATCAACATGATACAACCAGCATAGCGAATACAACAAGGCTCCTCGAACACATCACGTACAAGAAGTATTGGGTACAAAACAGCACCGAGGTCAGTGAGACTGTAAAAAAAACATTTATAACTTAAAGCTCGCAAAGCAGAGAAATGAATTGCACATATATGTGGAAGGAAATCTTAGGTCCGAAAGTGATTGAAAGTAGGACAAGGATGGTTATTACAAACAAACAATATGTTATACGGCAAGCAGCAAACATTTTTTTAAAAATGTTCGAATGAATACATTGGAATGTTTCATTTAATATGACTTTAATAATAGTGGTTTTTATTTAGCCAGAAATGCTCTATGACGGAATTTCATAACTGACTAGCTGTACTACCCGGCTTCGCCCGGGACTTGTATCCACCACGGCCGGCCGCCTTTGTCTCCCCAGTGGCGATGTTAATACGCTACAGCAGTTACTCGTTTGAGGCAGAGTCGACCTAGGGGAGGTTCAAATAATCGTCACCGGTGGTGGCCGTGAGCGGGAATGGAACTGGGTTCGCCGGGTTGGTAGCGCAGCGTAGCGTTAAGCACTACACCCACCGCTCCTCACACACCACACACGCACAGACACACACACAGACACACACACAGACACACGCAGACACACACAGACAGAGACACACACACACACAGACAGCACGCTAACCACTACACTACCGCTCCCCACACCACACCCACACACGCACACACACAGACACACACACAGACACACACACAGACACACACACAGCACAGCAGCACGCTAAGCACTACACTACCGTTCCCCCTACACAACACACGCGCGCGCGTCCATAGGTACACATACACGCGCTTGCTGCAGACACACACGACTTTCAGGGTGCGTACGGCAGTAAACGACTGAAATAATAAAGCGGCAATGCTGCGCAAGGAACGCCTTAGACCTGCAACACATTTGTGTAATGCGAGCGTAAACACACAAACACATACAAACACATACACAATACACACACACATACATGCAGACACACAGACAGACACATAACACACATACATACATACACACATACATACACAGAAACACATACACACACATACATAGACACACACATACATACACACAAGCACATGCACACACGTACATACACACATACATACAGACACGCAGACATACACATAAAGACATAGAAAAAAACCCACATACATACACACACACACAAACACATACACACACATACATACACACATACATACAGACACACAGACATACACATAAACACATACACACATACACATGACCCGGCTTCGCCCGGGACTTGGATCCACGATGCCCGGCCGCCTTTGTCTCCCCAGTGACGATGTTCACACACGACAGCAGTTACGCGTTTGAGGCTGAGTGGACCTAGGAGAGGGCCAGGTCCGTTTCAAATAATCGTCAGCGGTGGTGGGCGTGAGTTGGAATCGAACTGGGGTCGCTCAACCAGCTTAATGACTATTTGTACAAAGAACATATAAAGAATCGATTATAATAACCAGGCTACAGTCCACATTATAGACTGCCAGTACACGCAGTCAGCTTCATAAGCAGGCTAGAGTGTACATGATAGAGTGGCAGTACGCTCACCGAGCTTAATAAGCAGGCTACAGTCTACATGATAGACTGGCAGTACGCTGACCCAGCTTAGTGACTATTTGTACAGTGAACATTTAAGTAATCGATTGTTGGCGCGTTGGGTTTAAAAGTAATATTAATTGCACACATTGTGGTGGGGGTGGAGTGAAGAGTAGGAAAAACTTTGATGAATTTACCTCAGAGTGGCGTGGTGGGTGTCGAGGCCTAGTAGCGTGCAGAGCCTGCGGCCTCGCCAAAATTGTCCAGCCGCCAGAGGCAGGGTACGGGTGGCGTTCCTTCCCCCCCCCCTAGCGCTCCAACAATGCTGTGTAATGGCTATTATTTAATTATTTACGGAGCCTATGAAAGTGGCGAAGGCGTGGCTAGCCGTTGGCAGGGGCAACCGCCGTCCAATGAAAGTGCGTATGGTCCGAAATCCACACACACACACAGACAGACATTCACGATTTTATATAGATTATCAGCAGGATCTTGCAATGTGACGTTTGGCAGATTCCATGAATGGGTGTTTTTAAATGTGGGAGGAAACCAGAGAAGCTCAAAAATACCCAAGCATGCAAGCAGTCAACACTCGAAGCTCTGCACATATATATTCAATAATCCATTGCTTTATTGCCATATGATGGCCATGTCATATTCCAATCGGTATTCCCAGGCAGTCTCCCATTAAAGTAATAACCAGGCTCTACCCTGCTTATATTCTGTGAACTGATGAGATCAGGAACATTCAGAGTAATTTGGTTGGTCAGCAAATTATAATTTTGCTGCATGAAAATAAGAGGCTGCAAAATGTTAGTTTGCTAATCATGGCATTTGAAGCTATTCTGCACATGCCTTAAACAAACTTTCATCCAATTATAGAATCCTCCCTCAACTTTAAAAACACATGCAGATATGGATATGTTGGCTACGTACAGTGCAACATTACTACAATAATGAGCCAAGAATGTCTGTTTGTGTGACCGCACTATCCGCCAAGCTGTTTCTCCCACCACACAGAAACAGCCACATGAAACTCCGACCAAAACTATCACGTTACCATACATAGCCGGCGTGACCAAAAAGATCTCCAAAATTCTAAACAAACATAAGATCCAAGTCCGATTCAGTACAGTGCATAAAATCCGTGATCTGATTCCATCTGTGAAGGATGTCGTTCCTGACTTACAGTATCCTGGAGTCTACAAATTGAGTTGCATTTGTGGTGATTGCTACATTGGAGAAACGAAACGTCATGTTTCTGATCGTGTCCGCGAGCACAAGTCAGATCTGAAACACGGCAGAACTGATTCTTCGGCCGTTGCCGATCATTGCTACAACTCGGTGGGCTCTCATGAAATTGTCTTTTCCGAGACCAAGGTTCTCTGCAAACCTCCTGGCTACCATCAAAGGTTTGTACACGAAGCCATACAAATATACAAACACAGACATAATTTCAACCGTGATGATGGGTACAAACTTAGCAATCATTGGAAAGATGTTATCAACCACGCAAAAAAGACTGAATTACACATTTTTGGACCATCTTATCTGACAGGCACTATTTTACTTTACTTTACCGAGTGTTAACATCCCCAGTGTTTAACAGTACTCTCTTTATTGTTCAGCCAGCACTGGTACAAACATGGGCATTTTCGTTCTTTTCTATCATGTGTATCAACAGGTGCTTGTACACACACATGTCCACGTACACTTGCACCCCAGACTCTCTTTTGGCCTCCCCTCCCCCTCTCTGTCCAATACGTTAGCGTGTGCAGCAGTAGTTGCTTGCGCACAACCACGTCCACGCCGCCGACTCTCGTGTACCACGTCGTCCATCCTTTTGGCCCCTCCCCCTCCCGATACGTTCTACGTAGCACTTTGTGCCTTCTTTGAGCCCCGCCCCCCTCCCTCCCGATACGTTCCATTCATTGGCTACCACATTCTGATGAGCTCCCCCCCCCTCTCCTCCCCCTCAACTTGCATTTAAGGGATTACATCTTGAATCCTTGCCTCACTTGATGCAGAAAATCTGGCTGTGACGGTCCCACCTGATGACGGAGACTTGTGTTGCCTCCGAAACGTCGTGATTTTTATTTTATTTTACTTTTATTAATTTTAATGTTTACCTACGTGACTTTACCGAAAAAACCTAAAAATATGAATCCTTGCAGTCACGAAAGCTTCAAATCTAGAACTCATGGATGAGTTTACTATAAATATCTACTTATTTTTTATACTTTGCATATATGTATTGCCATACATTTTGGAGAGGTTTTAAAACATTCCAGGAACGAATACATTATGCAAAGCTGTTGTTTTAGAAAACAAGATACATTTGTTGATAATACTGTATATAAAGGATGTAAAAAAAATCACATTAGTAAAGTTAAACAATGATTTTGGAACGCCATTATATGCAGAAATGCATCGCGTGGAAATGTAATCGTGTATCAACGTTTTATGACATAAATTTTCACCACGTCCCACACTGCATATGTCTCTATATTCCTCTCTGTGCCTCTGAGCTTTGACTTTGAAATGACTTGCCGCGGTGCATTAATTTCATGGGGCTGCCATTTGACCGCACAGCTGGAGTGGGAAACAACGCTGCTCACCCGCTCATAAATGCAAAGACGAGGCAGCCGGCAATGCTACACAAAACACCGCTCAGTGCCTGCATCATTGGCTACTGGCAGCGCGCGTGTCATTCCCAGAACCTCCAAAGGTGCAATTTTAAATGTGAGATGGTTATTTGATTGTGAGGGAGGGAGGAAAACAAATCTGTAATGTGATACTTATGGCTGTCAGGAAGGTGACATCTTGACGGGCATGATGGAATAGTTTTGCCTAATAGCTCTAATTTAGATGGAAGTGATTCACAGCCCACAAACTAACAGCTAATCATCGCATTAGCTCGTGCCCATTAACCAACTGTAGTGCTGTCATTCATCACAAATACTGAGGACAGCAGCAGCCGGGTGTATTCAGATTTTGTTCGATGAAATGCGTTTCACTAATGAAAATTGTACATACAGTACTCCTCGTGCTTCTTTACGTGTAATTTTTAACTTTGTTTTTAATTCATAGACCATACTTCGTGTCACATTGCAAATGCCATGAGGTCCATTTCAGACCATGGCAAGAAGCCCCATTGAAATTACAATTGATAAATAGTTTATTAGGGTTACAATGGAATAGGACAACTTATTATCAATGATCCTCTTTTGTCATGGATGGCATGGGTGCAAGCAATATAACAGCAATTAAATGGCACAAGCCAGCCTGCTGTCCTTCTGCCACAGTGGTGTCCACACCAACTTGGTGGTTCTCAAAGTAGAGGAATGTGTCACAGAAGGCCTTCTGATTAATTAAAAAGGTCAGTCATATCACTCTCTGCTTCTTTAATTCAGAAATCTATTTCTGGTCAGCATTGTGTAACTGGCTGCTCATCAGTGCTCAAAATTGTAAAATGTGTTCCCATAATATGTTGAAAATAATTAATCCCTAAACAGGGTATTCATGCTATTCTGCACTGTTATAATCAGCTCACATGATACATTGGGATGAATTGGCCTGCATCATGTCATATCTATCAAATTATCTATTAATTTACACTTCCTATGAAGCGGTGTAATGACCCTTGCAGAGACTGGCAGATGTCCTGCCCCACGCCCTCCCACTCTCGAATTGCCAGCAGAGAGATTGCAATGTCCTTATGTTTGCCATAATTGCACTGCAAAGGATAATGGGAAGTAAAAAAAAACATCTAGCACCTTGACCTCAAAATGTCCAACAATGAAAATGTAATTGAGATTTTCTTCATATATATTTATTTGAACTAATATTATTATACAATGTCCTTTTCCCTGGATGGCGACCCGTTTTGTGGTCTTTCCCATTATGTGGAATATTATGTACTTTTTCCGAGGTTCTATAAATTTTATTTTCTAAATTCAACATGTAATTTAACCAAATAAAGTAACAAATAAAAATGTACATAAAGGATACAAATAAACACAATGAACTTCCGTTATTATTCCAAAGTGGCTCAGCACTAGAGAGAGCAACTTGCAATTGGAACGTTCAGAGTTCAAATCCTGGTTGGGGGTTGACCCAGCCCATCAACCCCCCCCCCCCCCAGGGGTAATAAAATAAGTACCACATTGTATAAAAATTCAACAGGCTTTCCTATGGAAAGACTCGTCCCCACCATAGGCTGAGGAATTTACATCACTGGCTCAGGACTGTTAACAGGAGATGAGAACAAGCTCAGTGCACATTTAAGCAATCAATCACTTAGAATTTTGACTATTGATACGAAGGAATGTCCTCAAAAACAGAGCAGTGTCAGAATGTATATATATTATTTTTGGTGTGGTTTTCATATAAGCCCTCAGGTTCCCAACATCACCTGCACATCTCATTTACCTTCTTTTTTATTTGCACTGTTTATCTTTCGCTTGTTTTTTTTATATGCGAATAAAAATACAATACGATGTAGAATATTAAACTCGACATGAAATACAGAGCATGATTTTAGACTTCACAGTTATCTCTTCAATTGTGTCATAATTCATCAAGTCCATGCAGTGCCTTATTACAGCAATTCTGAAACAAAAACTTGGCCAGAGTTATTATTTTGAAATATAAGAGACGGAATTATCCCTTACACATTTCCTTGCCAATGTTGACCAGTTGTAGAAAATATAATAAAAGGCAGTAGAATACCATGTCAGGAACCAATATAGACTTCGTTGACCTCAGACATATGCAAATTTATATTTACTATTCAGACGCTGCATGCATCAAATGTGTCATTTAATGCACTGCATATCTGTGTATGGAATCTTGATTTTTGGTCAGATCTCCATGGGGATCATGACTGCCATGACCTAGTATCAACGTGTGCACTGGCAGTCCTTCTGCATCTCATTAACAGCTGCCTCTTTAGAGTATATCTGTGTCTCTCTTTGTGTTATATGCATGCAAATGCAGTGTGATATAAATGAGTTGGACATGCTACAAATAAGTCCGGCAAACATTGGAAATAGTAAAGGGGAGAATATAACAATGAGCTTTTGTTCTTTATTTTGCACACGTCTCGTGACCCCCAGTGGTTTAAAACTAACATCTCTTTCTGTAATCCTACTGATAACCAATTACAGGACATTGCAAGTCAGCAGGAACTTGCGCATTTCAATTGTCCCCATGCATACTCAATCAGATATTCTAATTGTTCTGGTGACCTAAATTGTGCATCTGCAAATATGACCATAGTTAGTATATGTATATAAAATTCCCTGCATTGTTAGCAAAATATTTCACTTTTGCAATTATAATGTGTCGTTTTAAACATAACTTTAAGAAATCTAACTTAAATAACAAAATTAAAAATCTTACTAAAATCGAGATTTTAGAAAAAGTAAAGTAAAAACTTGTATTAATGTCTTCGCAAAAACTTGTTTTTAAATGCACAAATGTTTCCTGTGAACATAATGTATTATTCACCAACATAGTCTATGTTCTATCCACTGCTGGATAAGGCCTTCACCCCATCATCTGTATGGATCACTGTCCTATGATGTGACAATCAATCTTGCTTCTGCATGTGAGCTGATCACCTTGTTCCATCTCCACCATGGTAGTCCTCTCATGTGTGTTCTCAATTTTGGCTACCATTTTGTCACCAATCTCGTCCATCTGCTATAATCCCTTCCAGCCATGTGTTCTGTCCACGTCTTATTACTTACTTTTCTGAACAGTCAATACTGCCCGAGCTATATACCCATCCGCTGTGTCACACAATTTGCAAAAAGATGCACAAAAATCACCCGAAGTTCCTCAAACATTGCACTCTAAGGTCTTCATCAAAATAAATTTGAGCAAATGTAACCGACTTACAGCAGAAGTGAGAGGTAGAAAACTGTAGACCGGTTTCACCAATGTTAGGACTCATAAGTTCAGGATAGTCACCAATGCTCACTGCTACAAGTCTGCCTCTGGGAACCACGTATGTGGCGTTTCCACATCCAAGAATAATCACATCTGTAAATGATGACAAACCCCAATCACCTATCACAACCTTATCATAAACATAATGCATGCTGAATAACCATAAGCTTCATACAACACGCAAATACGTGGAGAAAAAAGCACGCAGCCTTTATGCATTATGAATAAAAACATCAGCGCTGTTTAAAGACCAAATCTTAAATAAACCATCCCTGCCTTCAACATCTAATAGTTCATCGGCATTGATTCAAACAAGCCTAACTGCTGATGAGAGGCTGTCAAAAAACAGTTCAGAGTTTGCTTGTATTGCATAAATGTTGCTGAAACTATGCACTCCCAGGTCATGTAAGCATGAGTTATCCCAAATGCAAAACATTCTTTAAAACGAGCCTCAGCACTACTATGTGCTCGCAACACCATCTCTTCCGCATCATCTTCTTTATCTTCATCATTGTCACTTACAAAACAATATCAGAAGCAACAGCAATGATACAATCATAATTATAAGCCACATTATCCCCGTATCAACGATATCCATGTATTATCATAGTCTTCATCATGATCATAATCATCATCTTCGTTTTCATCAACAATGTTATCTTCGTGTGCATGTGAGCTTCCAATCTGCTGTTTTCTGGGAAGCCGAGAGCACCAAAAGCTTGCTCTAAGCTTTACGTGCAAATGCGAAAAGGTTTGTCGATGGAGGCACCAAAAATGCACGTGAAATTGTGCAGAATAGACCACTCTCTTTGCCCCCCCCCCCACACAACCACTCCCCCGAATCGTGATTCAATCAAATCAATCTTGATTTTACGTGACAATATTGCGCTCAATAAAGGCATCAGTGCACATTACAACGGAACGGGAACGGTACAGAGGGCATAGAGCAACAGGATTGAAAAAGAAACGCTTCACGCCCTCACCGGCTAAGCAAAGTAAATTGCAACTGTGCGCAACGAATAGCAAAGAAAGATAAGTAGTAAATACATAGTTAAAATAAATTAAAAGTAAAGTCTGAAAAGGCTTGGGCCCGCATATGAATTACAGTGGCAGCAGGATGGCCAAAATAACTATAGGAATTGGGCCCATAACCCCAACGGGAGTAGTGGCAGACAGCACACAATATCTGTAAGACCCTGGAAACATAAGGCAATTTTTTCAGGTTAAGTGACCTGAAACTCGATTCCAGGAAACAAGATCTGGTGGCACTTTCGGGGAATTATGATTGTTTTCATTGACGTCATAAAAAATGAGGCAAGGTTCAACCAATGAATCTCCACATTAAATATATACGGCTGCACTTTCATCTGGCCGGCTTAAAAAAATTCACCTTCGAAACTTGACTACTGTAATGGAAACTTAACAAGGTCTCTAAAAAATTTGAAAGACATCAACCGTATTTTGTATACTGTTGTATTTTTCATGAGCTGTGTGAAAATAAAACTACAGACCTTTTTAATTCACTACCAAATAAAGGCCTCCCCAGCCATGGGGATTGATATGCTAGAATGTTATGGACTATGTATCCTATGGTTTTATACAAAACATCACAATAAAACAATATAATTCACTAATAGTTGTGAAGACAATGTGTAATAGTAATTGGATTCACAAGAATATAAATCACACTTAATTTGGGTTTGCTAGTTCATACAGTATTTGCATACCCTATGTACATTGCATTCCAATCGAGGTGCACGTAAAAGCACAGACTTGGTAACGCACCATCCACAAAGCTATACTTTGAGAAAATATGGTATTTTGTTAAAAGGGGTTGTTATCAGAGCAATTCTTCAAATGTTGACAGTATAAGACGGTAACAATTTTTTTAGTCATAATTTAATTCATCTGACAATAACTCACGTGGGAAGTGGAAACATGCTCTCGGCACAAATCCAAGGAGTACAGCCTCCAAAAGTAATGGACATTTAACGCAATTGGAAGACACTACAGATAACTGTCCTCATGGGCATAGACTTTAAAAGGTTTCTCTACAGTATAGAAGTATGAATTATTTATAGCATTTTACTGTTTTGATGTGGCATTTTGCTCCAACTCAATTGGTGATACTGCATAGCAATAGATCAGGCCATATACAAGATGTCATCTCTTACACTGGTAATTGAAATATATAATTAAGTTGCATAAAGCTATGTTTGGCTGCACTAGTGTGAGAGTGTGCTTGCATAAACTGAGTGGTTCTTGAAGTACAAAAGTGATTAAATTTGAATTATTTTCCATAAAACATGGATGTGGCTCTTCAGTGGACACACACTCAACTTCCAAAACTGGACTGCCAGCTCTTACATGTAAAATATTTACTTTCCGATTACATTTATTTTGTAAAAGAATGTAACTTTTATACTGCTGCTGTGGAGCCAATTTTACAAGCAGTAATATTTACAGGTTACAGTGATTCATACTGGAATTAATTAACAGGACACATAGGGGACCACTACTAATGTCGATGATGGTAGTATTTCTAGACATTTGAACAAAAGGAAGACAACATTTTAACACATTGCATTTTTATTTCAAGATATATTGATCGCACGATTAGACGTGGTTACGATTGAGTGGTTCACAATTCACGACAAAAATTATGGATCCATATAAACTTATTTCAAAATTTACAAACCAAGTGCTAATTTAGCATCGATCAAAACATGTCAACCATGAGTTGCATACAACAGTTATTTATTCCATTGTTGACCGCTCAATACCCTCTTATTCTCAATATCAATTTGCAACTTAATAAAGAATACATTTGGAATAAATAAAAAAGATCTGCTCGAAAATCGTAGAACTGTTGCAACGGCACGAGTCTACGAAATCAACAGCGAAGCACAACACATCTATATTTCAAAGACATTCACATATATCTCATTACAAGTCCCAAAATAATTGATAAGCAATTTCATTTTAAAACCTAGTTGTGTAGTGATTAGGGTTAAGAATAATATGCACATCGTCTATTCTACCCTTTTTTATGGTAATACAATTAGTGTACCATTGTCTACCATTTCATGAAGTGATATCCCCTTGTGTACACTGCTGTTTGTCCCAGGATAAGGACATCGTACGCAATATAAACATACATGATTCACGAAATAAATTACACTCTAAAGCTGTTCTTTTTACTGTGCTCGTCAATGTGGGGCGTGTTGGCAAAAACACAATCGCTAAATGTACTCTCCATATTATCTCTATTAAGCTTTGGTTATTAAATGTACAATTTACCTACTTCTGAGAAAATGAGAGCCAAAGTTATTCACAGCGCATTATATGTTTAGTGATTGGAGAAACATTAACCATCTCACATTTCCTGGTGACAAAGTCATTATCATCCAATAGTCATGACCTACAATAAATGCTAAAAAATTACTTCATACAGAAGGCTGCAAAGTTGCGATCAGAATAGATAACATAAATGTATTGTACAAGTTAATTAACAATTGGAGATATCTCACAGAGCACAACTGAAAAACAATAGAATATCTACTCCTCGCAGTTATTGAAGGCAGCTCGGGTCAGTTATACAATAAAGGGATCAAGAGCAATTTATAATGAATTTAGTAAGCTTAATTTTACCATTACCATTGTGCCTACATAAAAAAGTTTTAATAATTGCATATTTAATTTCATATGGATCAGAAACATGGATTTTGATAAAGAAATGTGTTAAACTAAAGTAAGTAAAGAAGCATTCTCCAAGAACTTACATGGTTGGATATAAAGTACAGTAATTTATGTTGAGAAAAGTGGAGGCAGGACGTGTCGCTCGAAAAAAACGATGCCACGTTGGATGAGGTATAACTACTGAGCAGCAGAGAGCGAGAGATGAAATCAGCCCAAATGCAGGTGCTAAGTGGACTGTGACATCACAGGACCATGCGATGTTGACGGTGGCTTGGGTAGATGTTTATCCAGCAGTAGTTTCAGCATGGTTGATGACTGGTTGACGAGACTGGTGATTGTATGGCAGCCGAGCGTGAACACCAAAGTGGAAGACCACCTTTGAGATGGCATCGCAGACTTGACGCATGGTGGCATCGTGGGGAGGCTGTCATCCAGCAGTGGACTGAAAACAAGTAAACCCGTAAAAACAAAGTTTTTCACTATAAATCCTTTATATGCGTGGCATCAGGGCGGCTAGAGTCCTCTCGTCCTCTGGCTTGAGATGGCTGCCACCTATGGGTCAGATGATTGTCTGGCAGCATTAAACAATTGGTAATTAAATATTTTAAAAAATTCCCTAAACAGTGTAAAATTTTGGAAATTTTTTTTCACGAAAATGCATTGTCACGCACAACGAGTCTGTGTGCAAAATGTCAGCTCGATTGGATCACGGGAAGTGGGTTAAAAAACGACCGAAAGATTTGCACGGTCCTAAGCAAGCAAGCGAACTTAATATAAAGGATTTAAAAAAGCCTGCACATGTACATATATTTATGGGTACACTATACATAACGCAGTATACAAGCATGGCTTGCGCACGTACATTTCGCACGTAATATAAGGGAATATAGTGACACAAGCATATATTTAAACTGTTTTAATCTTAATACACGATGGTGATAATTGTATGTATAAAATCAGGCATCGATTGCATTCTTACAGTTATCATACATGGATTGAACCATGTGTTAAATTCATTATTTACAATTCATTCCATTAAATTATGTAAATTGCATTTAGCAGCCAAATGGAACAAAGCAATGGATACGACAAAACACTGACAAACGCAAATGTGACGGTAAAAAAGTAAATAAAATCAAAACCCTGGATTGTGGAATCTCTGCAGCGAGGAGGGATTAATCATCAGGTTCATAATTGTTTTTGGTTGACAAAAGAAAAAACAGCGATAGCCGAACTGTAAATGAGCATTACCGCAGGCGTTCATAAGATGACGGAACGCTACCGCCACCTACTGCTAGTACAATCTTAGCACGTGGAGAGTAAATTACACGGTGATCAGAATATGTATAAACTTTAATCTAGATTTGAAGCTTTCGTGACTGCAGGATCCATACTCTTTGGTTCTTTCGGTAAAGTCACGTAGGTATAAAATAAAATAAATCACGACGTTTCGATTGCAACACAAGCAATCATCAGGTGGGAAAAACCACAGCAAGAAAAACTTGTTTTGCTGATGTGGGAGTGAAAGATGCCGTGGTAAGAGGTTATATAGGTAAGAAAGGGGGAGGGGCAAGGGGGGAGAGGGAGGAGGGGGGATAAGGGGAGCGCTGCGTGGACGCTCGGCCTCGGAGAGAGAAGTGAGGCTGGGGGGGGGGGAAAGTGGGGGGGGTAAGTCGGGGGGGGGTAAGTGGGGGGGGAAAGTGGGGGGGGGCTGGAAGTGGGAGGCCGAGAGAGCAAGGGATGCGGGGGGGGATAACTCGGAATAAGTAATATTTAAAAATACTTTTTTTTAAACACGCTTTAATGAAATGTACCGTACTCGTAATGGCAGAACTCCACGACTCCAGGAAGTGGCCGCAAGGCTTGCCATAACGTAAGGGGCCGTGGTGATTTACAGGCAACGTGAGTTGAGCGTGGACAATTAGACCCAAGCCGAAAGATAACATAAAAAAATAATGGTAAAAAATATATTTTTTATTTTTTTTGGATAGAATACAGTATTGTCATCAGTATGACATAAATATACGAAGTTTGCAGTCGATACCACATTGGGAAGTGGGTTAAAATTGAGTTAAAAGATTTGAGGATACGACAAAACAGTGAGTTAAATAAAAGTGTGTTATAATAAATAAAAATAGACCAGTACCCGGCAGATATGAATGAAGACAACCACTACAAAGCAGTTAGGGTTTTACCTGGTTAATAACATCCTTCAATGATTGCTCAATTTGTATCCATCTTCTCGGTTGAAGTTATGTCTGTGTTGATATATCTGGATGTCTCTCCCAATTCAGCGAAAAAACCTTTTTTCTTGCTGTGGTTTTCCCACCTGATGTGATTGCTTGTGTTGCAATCGAAACTTCGTGATTTATTTTATTTTATACCTACGTAACTTTACCGAAAGAACCAAAGAGTATGCATAAACTTTGTTTTATTTTATTAGTTAATTTTTCAGAAGCGACTTGGCCGCAGATGACAGCTCAACGAATTGGCTTATCGCGTGGAAATGCATAGCAGCCAAATAATCTAAATTTCTAAACCCACGTTTCTCAATGCGGACGACATTGGACCCGCTGACGGTAACGCTGAAGCCCAATTACTTTAACAAAGTCAACGATCTCTAGAACCTGCGTCCTTTGCCGAACATTCTACGGGCGCGTATGTTCACATCAATGTCACTCAGTGCAATTCCCGGGCCGTGCACCTCTTGCCCACTCTTTGGATAAGTTCCACTTTTCTTCACGAACGTTTACGGTTTTGCGAACTACCACGTCGTGAGTGGGTTCGTTTTCGTTTTGAACTGAACTTTATTGCGGCGCGATAAACCAAAGGGGCCGTCCATAAATGACGTCACGCACCTGGGGGGGGGGGGGTCAGACATTTGTGACGATGTGTGACGAGGGGGGGGGGTTTGAGAAATGTGACGTCACATCAAAATGCCCAACTTTAAATACATATAGACAACACGTTCTACTTAATTAAATACACTTTTTAATAAATGTTTTCTCCTACAACATCAGTAGCGCCACATTAAATACGCACAACAATGACAATAGTTTAAAGCGATTTGAAGCATGATAATTGGTTTTTTACCCTTCTATCTGGCAACAAAACTGACACCTTTTTTACAAGGAGTCATGTTTGCATAGACCACAATACCTGCAGTCATAATGCAAACAAAAAACATAACTCTGATAATGTGCACTGTCCTTGAAGTTGATTGGTCCACACCCGAGACAGCTTTCCTTAGAGCCTAGTCTCACATGGGTTGGACAGATGACGCCAAAAGACGCACAACTCAAAGACAATGCAACATCAGAGTATGAGAGCTCGGGGTAAGCATTTACACCATGGGAACCTCATTTGCCAGTAAAAATATAATTCATTTGTTACCCTTCTATCTGGCAACAAAACTGACACCTTTTTACAAGGAGTCATGTGCGCCTTTTGGCGTCATTGGTCCAACACCATGTGAGACTAGGCTCTAAGGAAAGCTGTCTCGGGTGTAGACCAATCAACTTCAAGGACAGTGCACATTATCAGAGTTATGCTTTTTGTTTGCATTATGACTGCAGGTATTGTGGTCTATGCAAACATGACTCCTTGTAAAAAGGTGTCAGTTTGTTGCCAGATAGAAGGGTAAAAACAATTATCATATTTTTTACTGGCAAATGAGGTTCCCATGGTGTAAATGCTTGCCCCGAGCTCTCATACTCTAATGGTGCATTGTCTTTGAGTTGTGCGTCTTGGCGTCATCTGGTCCAACCCATGTGAGACTAGGCTCTAAGGAAAGCTGTCTCGGGTGTGGACCAATCAACTTCAAGGACAGTGCATACATTATCAGAGTTATGTTTTTTGTTTGCATTATGACTGCAGGTATTGTGGTCTATGCAAACATGACTCCTTGTTGCCAGATAGAAGGCTAAAAAAATAATTATCATATTTTTTACTGGCAAATGAGGTTCCAGTGGTGTAAATGATTTGAAGCATGTTTTATATATTTTTTTGGTGGGGGAGGGCAGGCAGAGCTTTGTGACGTCATATTAAAGGGGGGGGGGTTGACTTTTTGTGACGCCGTGTGACGACGGGGGAGGAGGGGGGTCAAAAATCGTCCAAAATCGCGTGACGTCATTTATGGACGGCCCCAAAGACGTTGGTTGAGATTATTTCGTTCACCCCGTTCTTCCATGCCCACGTCACTCGACTCGATTCCTCGATTCCAGCACTCGCGCGACAAAATCGGAATCGCGCAGCGCAATTTGCGCACAACGCAGACGAATCGATTCCCCTCCTCGACACGCACGTGGATGTCGCGCGCATTGATATATATATATCTCAGCCGGTGACGCGTTTCGCCGTAAAGTAGGACCACCGGGTACACTTTCACTCCTGTACCTCGACCGCAGTATCGCTGCGCCTCACAACACAATCCCACGAGGAGCGACGCCACCGAAAAACGACGACGATCCGAATCGTCGGACAATACCGCGCGCGGCGCCGCCGTCTCGACTCGACTCTTTATTTATTTATTTTAAAGGCGTCCAACCTGCGCCCTCGTGACGCGCATGCGCAGTTCGAGTGGCTCCCAGAGTGCATTGCGCGCTCCTTTCTCCCCCGTCTGCGCTGCCGACATGGTGGGTCGCCTCGTCGCTCCTCCGCGCCGACTCCATCACCCCCACACATTCCCTTCTCCCTTACACACACACACTCCGCCGTTTTACTGAACTTTATCGATCTATCATCACCCGTGTTACGGTTCGCGCGTTTAGTTTTCTTTGCGAGAATTGTCTCGGTGGTGTTGGGGGCGGCGGCGGCGCCGCCATGTGTTGAGGCCTTGCTCGGGCTTCACTCCGGGGCCTCGTCTTCTATAGCGGCGGCGTGTTCGGCAGGGGCTCGATGCTAATGTCGAGGTCTGCTCGCCACGGCGAGATGGCTCAGACGAAAGAGAGAGTGTCTATTGTTTTGCTATCGCTCAGTTGAAAGTGCAGAACGCAGCGATTTACTGTGTAGGACGTGGTTTGGCTTGCACGGTCCCAATCGCACTCGTGGCGATTGGGACCGTGCAACTTCCCTTGAGCAGCGATTGCCGAGTGTCTCTTGATAATAGTTGAGTTAAAGTTGGTATGTAACTGCGAGGCCGGTTTTGACTACATTCAGAACGCTTTGCGCGATTTCAATCATAGTCCATACGCAACCGGCGTGACACGTAATCATAGACCGCTTCATAATATGCTACGCGTAATATACGTACGATATGCGTGGCAATGTGTAAAGTAGAGCAACACTATACACAGTGCTATAAAATATCAGACGGCACGTAGCATAACGCTAGCGCGCACTCGACACTACACGTACCATTTCCAATACCACACACACTTAGAGCTACACAGAGTAGTAAACTAAAGCTGTACAATAACTACGATCCCTTTGCCTTACACTACACTGGTTACGACACTACACGTTAAAGTACGAGCTAAATCGCAGATTATGATTAAATTAGTGAATTTATACTAAACCGCGAACAGCCTTGTTAAGGGTTAAGACGAGACAAACCAAAGAATACGAGACGTTTCGACTGGGCTCGGCATCTCTCCCGGGGTTACTCGAACGAGTGCCCCTCTTGGAAGTCGAATGGTTGTACCGTACGTGCCGCCACTGGGAACGGGCACTGGCTCTGTTGAACTGGAATACTGCTCGGTGCCGACGGCTAAGGACGCACTTCACGAGGATGCCCCCTCTATCCATGGAATGTTTTGCTAAATTACTTACGAATTAAAACTCACGAGACGTTTAAAACGTTGCCTTGATTTTAAAATAGTGTTTTCGCTAGCGTAGCGCTCGTGATCCAATGATGTGGGTGGGGATACTCTTTAGACCGTTCTTAATACTGCGTTGGTAAAACCTCCCCCACTCCTCTTTAGCTTCCTCTTTTAAACGAAACTCCTAGCACTACCAAAGAAATGTAATCAATTCTGATTTGTTTTCAGAGGAACAGTTTGGCATGGCTGTCTTAGAGGAAAAAAACACTAAACCAATATCGAATGCGATTATGGGTAGCTGAATGTGCAGGTAATACGCATTTTACTTAATGTACTGCCGTCTCCGTGAGTCATGTTTGTGCCTCGGTCAGCTTTGTATACATGGTCGATGGTGGGTGTGCTTTGGTGGTTTGTGTATACGCCTCCATACATATGAAATATCATGTACCTACCCAATCAAAGTTAAGTTCTCAATCTTGGGAAATTTAAGTCAACTGTTCGTTTTATATCCAATTTGGGTTACACAGCTATGCGTATACTGGCTTGTTTCAAATGTGAACATCATTCTAAATTTGGTGGATAGAATTGTGACTGTCTTAGTGTTATGAGATAGTAGCGAGGCTCCCGTTATTAAAAGTAAATTTATGGTTAAGTACAATTTAATCTCATTTCATGAATAGATACACTTGAGAACTGATAATACTGAAAATGATGTGTAGAAAATCTAGTAAATGATTGTTGCTAAGATGGACTTTGTGACCAACATTTTATAATGGGAATATGCGAGTAAATTTGTATGCAAAAATGTGAGATTGGTAACGTAAGTGGCAATATTGTTGTATTGTGAATTTAGCTGACGTGCCTCTGTCCACATTCTCGTCCAGACTAAGAAGAGGAGGAACAACGGGCGTGCGAAGAAGGGCCGTGGCCATGTGCAGCCGGTGCGCTGCACGAATTGCGCACGCTGCGTGCCCAAGGATAAGGCGATCAAAAAGTTTGTCATCAGAAACATTGTGGAGGCTGCAGCTGTGCGTGACATCTCCGAGGCCAGCGTCTTTGAGTGTACGGGTCCTACGTTTTGTTTTTCACTACATATTTGCAGCATTCATTATCCATAGCTTTAATTTTTGCGCTCCAGAAATGAATGTGACTTGAGTGCAATAAACCGGACTTTTAAAATCCTTTATATTAAGTTCGCTTGCTTGCTTACGACCGTGCAAATCTTTCGGTCGTTTTTTAACCCACTTCCCGTGATCCAATCGAGCTGACATTTTGCACACAGACTCGTTGTGCGTGATAATTAATTTTCGTGAAATTTTTTTTCAAAAATGTTACACTGTTTAGGGAAATTTTTAAAAAATATTTAATTACCAATTGCTTAATGCTGGCAGACAATCATCTGACCCATAGGTAGCAGCCATCTCAAGCCAGAGGACGAGAGGACTCTAGCCGCCACGCATATAAAGGATTTAGAGTGAAAAACTTTGTTTTTACGGGTTAATTTTTGAGTTCATGACCTTGCATTGACAAGTGCTTCATTTAGAGCGAACCTTATCCAGTTATATCAAATGTTAATTGACATAGGTTATGCAGAATATTTTTAAAACTATAAAATTGTATTAATTGTGGTGTGTCTTTTTTACACAGCTTACGTGCTTCCCAAGCTGTATGCCAAGCTGCACTACTGTGTGAGCTGCGCCATCCATAGCAAGGTGGTGAGGAACAGGTCGAGAGAGGCACGCAAGGACCGCACGCCTCCACCAAGGTTCCGTCCTGCTGGGGTAGGTCACATTGGCACTTGAGCCTACTTTTTGCACGACATTTTACAATACATTTCAGCCGTACACGATTTTTTGGGACAATAATGTCACGATCCAGTTTTCACTCTGGAAAAAAACATGCCATCTCGTTTTATTTGTATGCACAGTACAAACATCCAATATATATTACAAGTGCAAAACTATCAATGTTCTGTTGTGAGACTTTTATTCACTTTGTTTTTACAGGCCCAGGCTCCACGTGTGCCACCGCCTCCAAAACCCGTGTAAACCAACGGAACGTTGTGGAAGCAAAAACCATGTTCAATAAACGTTGAAAGATCTGATTTTCCTGTCGTTCTCTTTTATTTGGCCAATGTATAATGTAGACAGTAATGCCATTAGCAACAACATTGAATCGTTAGTTTTGAAGGGAAAGTTTGTGTTTGCAAACAGGTTTTTGACGGTTTTAGTACATTTTTAATGTAATGAAAGCTGCTTCAAAATTTGATGCATACATACTGACAGTTGTGCACATTTACAAATTAGAAATGAGAATAAGGTGGGACATGTTGAGCTGGTTATTTTCAATGCATGCCTACTTTTACCACAGTATAACCTTATGGTTGAACACATTTCAAAATTGAAATGCCATGTGATTGCAATTTTTTTTTTGCTGGCAGCCGATGTGCAACATTCGATTATGCTTTAATATGGATTTCACAATGTAAGATGTTAAGTTTGTTAAAGTTTCGCAAAAGCTTTACTGCTCATTGTCAATTGCATGAAACGGAGCAGGATCGGTAGCTCAGAACCATTGCTGCAAAGGTGCCTTTGCGTGCCCCGATATCCTTTCAAATGCATTGGAATCACTCAATGAGGTGGCCAAAAAGAGGCTGTTAAGCTGCAAACAGCAGGGGGCCAAGGACAACCTGAGATTGACCCCGCGCGAGGGCTTGTTACCACTGCTCGAGACTCGCCACTGACTAAAACGGAGAGCAGGTGTGCAATGCATTATATGGCTGGGCATATAATGGAATCCAGGAAGATATTTGATTTCTGCTGGTCTAGTATGAATTATTCCCTTGTTAAGATGCAGAGGGAAATATGTTCAGTGTCTTGATATTTTAGCTTGTCTGTTCAATATTCCAAAATATAGTACAATCCTACAAGTCGAAATCCCCGGTTAACAGGCATGTTTATTGCAATTTTTGCCGATGCAGCATACTCATTGTGATTACACATAGCAGTCATCGCCCTTTGCTGGCAGACTAATGGCTGATTACAAGCCAAATGCTAAATCACCTTGTGCTCACGGACAGCTGCCACTGGGTTTGGCGTAAAGGATACTCTGAAAAACTGTGGGTAGGTAGCTGTAGGCTATTGCACATTGATGCCACAGCAACCTTAACTAATCGTGCACTTTACATGCAACACTGCAAATTGACTTACGAGCCCAATCTTAGAGGGGATGGTTGATTACAATTTCAACTAAATGAAAATGGTATTTCACATCTCAAAAGTAACATTCAGCTTTTCATGACAGGTACTGTAACATATCCTGGCAATGTGTGCAGATTCACGTGCATGGTGCAACTTAGGCCAACTGCATTGGAGGGCAGCAAGCCTCAAATCTTCCAAGTGATGTGCATGAATATTGAGCATTCCAAGTTACCCGTTTATGGATTTGATATTTTAAGCGTTACAGTTTTGACCTAAGAAATACAGCTCAATCATTTGCATTTTTTTTACTTTGGAGTGAATTTTTTTAATGGTGCATGTTGGCTATGGCCAGGAATGGAATAGAACTCCGCAGTGTGCTAGCCAATATATCACATGCTCCACAACTACATTTTTTTTCGGTGCACATTTAATTTACAAAATAGGAAATCATTATTTTTCATGAATTTGCAAAAATTTTATCTGGATAATTTCACTTTTTACCTATTTATTTTTGAGTGTGGACACTGGTGGTTTTGAAACTTTTAGGTATGCCCCCCTCCAATTAAAACCATCGGTGCCCCCCCCCCCCCCCTCAATTAGGCGATTTAATTTTATTTTGTCCCGACTGCTGACGTTCCCTGTGCACTTACAACATTTCTCCTGCACGGTATCCAAGAGCACATCTGCGTATCTCTAAAAGGCTTTTCGTGCCTCTGCTGAGTGGGGGCGCAACACACCACACCCGGAGGGTTGAGAACCACTACACTACCAATGAAATACTGTTATTATTTTTCTATCTACGTGACTTTACCGAAAGGCCCAAAGAGTATGTATACAAAAGTTAAGCTGCAGTGTCCATTCGGAACCAGCAGAGGGCGCAATTGTCCAAAGCGAAACCTATCGGATTTGCCTTTCATGGCATTTAGATATTGCTGCCCGTTGCAGGTCAGTCGTGTTGACGCTCATAGAATATTGGCACTGTACTTTGCTTGTGATCAAGTACAAACGATAATCCCATATACATAATACAGGGGCACATTTTTTGCTTCGTTGTACAGGGTGGTCCATATGACCTGTGACCCTCCAATTAATTGACCTAACATTTTTTTTCCTTTAAAAATTAATTTGTTTTAAATTAACCTTACTTTACAATTTTATAATAATACAGGGGCATATTTTTGCTTCGTTGTACAGGGTGGTCAATATGACCTGTGACCCTCCAATTAATTGACCTAACATTTTTTTTCCTTTAAAAATTAATTTGTTTTAAATTAACCTTACTTTACAATTTTATTTTGAGGATTAAATTATGGTACACGACACCTGTACCGCCCTGAACAGCAAATGATTGAGTTTTGAGGCGTTATGTTGGTGTGTGAGATACCAACAGGACTTGCACAGATCGCGTTACTCGTGGACACACCACATATCCTTAACATCCTAAGAACGAAACTTTGGATGTATATCTGTGTTGCAGGTGAATAGTACATTGTCATGTTAAAAACAGTATCAGATAAATACAATAGATTTTTTATACACGTGGTAAAACATTCAGAAAATAGGCAAATGTTCGACATCTTGCTCCCCACGGGGCCGTGGGGGTGCCGCGAATTTTAGATTTCCCGGATTGGAGCGCAGATTTTTCGAGTATTTAGAGTATTTCACCATTCCCAGCTGCTCTCTAGGGTTAACCGACCACAGCAATTGCAGGTCATTCCCATCCCGACCTCATAAAAATATATTAAATGTTCCAAGAACTGCTGGGTGAAGGCCTCCACAAGCCATCGCCACCTGTGTCAGTGATTGTCATCACTCGGAGCACTCCCAACCTTGACAGCCACTCTGTCATTATTCTCGACCACCAGCCATCATCCCTTCACGTGATGTTCTATCCAATTCCACTTTTCATAACACTTAAAAGTCTGTCTTTAACCTCTTGTATTTTCCCTAATCCATATGTTCCTGTCTTACGAATTCCAAGCATGTGCCTTTCTCTGTTTCTTGACGTCATTTTTTTACATTCTAATTTCTGAACCATGTATCATAATGAGTAATACGCACTGACAAAACACTGGCGTGTTGTCTATCATTAAAAGTTGAGCATTCCACAAACACTATAACTCTCTAAGCCTCTTACATTTTTATGTTAGTTTGTCTTCAATACCGATCCGAGGTATACATATTTTCCTGTGTGCTGAAATCAGTCTGCAAACTTGTACATAAATGTTTTTGTTTCCCATTTATACTGAGCCAAATGTGGCAGCATTCATTACCGAGTTATACAATTTATGGTATTGCAAAATTTGATGAGTTTGCAGAACATCTCGTGAAGTTGGTGTGTTTTTTTTAAATTTGTATTACTGATATTCCAATTAGATTATGCAGCAGACATTCTTAATGTTGCCTAGCTTTTGTGGACTATGTAAAGGCATTCGATTTCGTGGATATTGACACAAAGCAAGGCCTAAATTAATTATACTTAGACATAATTAATACCTTAAAAATGGAATAACTGCACGGAGATTGCATGATGTAAGTAGGAACATTAACAAAAGAGCATTCGGTAAAAGTGATGTTCTCAACAAAGTAATTCACAGCAACATTGCTTTTCGAGTAAGAACACTATGCAATACGATATAAAAAAAAAGGCTTCACAAAGGTCATGTTTAAAATAAACCTCATATCTTTTTTAAAGTAGAGTACTGCCGTTAATTGCGACACATTTACCCAAATTTTCTTATTCTTAAGGGTCTGCTTATGTGCTAGTTTTCACGGGGGAAAATAGTTTGTGCAATCAATGTGGTTAAACACAACATTGCATTGTGGCATTGCCAAATAATATTTTTTTGTACACTACCCTGCTTACTGGAATTACACATTACCATTGGAAATATATTAAACAAGACTTCCAAGTACTATTGGCTCAACGTGGATATCTTACCACGCGTTTCCACACAGCTACATTATCTTTCACAGCGATGTGAAATATAAATTATGTTTTTCATGTCAATTTTGAACGACCTCATCAATTTCTTGTCTTAACATCTCATTTTCTTCTGCACATTTCGAAGTCAAAAGTCCCACTCATAACTAAAATCGAGGTCTGATTACATTTTTGATGATAGTTGACCTATAGAAGGAAATTGCTCTAGAGAGCCCCTCTATTCGAATCGGTTTTCCCTTTTTTCTGGCAACAAAATTAAACATTTTACAAGGAATCACGTCTGCATTAACCACAATACTTGTGATCAGAATGCAAACAAGAAATATACTCTGATAATATATGCATTGTCCTTGAAACTGATTGGTCCACACCATACAGCTTTCTTTTGAGCCTCGTATCAAACGGTGTTAGACCAGAGGACGCCAAAAGGCGTACAGCTCCTCTAGTTGGTATTTTCCTATTCGCCCACCGCATGGCCAGACAAAGCAAGAGATGGGAGTACCCATACTTTACCCGCACACACCACCTGCTGATCAATTCACTGTGATCCATTTATACTGATGGGTGAATAAAGACAAGGGGATTTCAGAAACCTGCCCATAGTTTCAACTACCATGCGAGGAAATCGAACCAGCAACATCAGTATTGCAAAGCCAGTAGGCTGACCATTACTCAACAGCAGCATCCTTTCAAAATATAATTTACAAAAATATAAGGTTCACGCGATAATTTAACCTAATATTGGTGGAGAGGATGACAGCCTTCCCGTGGTCTCCACTGTTACATGCTTGTCACAAACTGCCATCAACCCAGCAATCGAACGCCCAAAACGGGCCTTCCGATCAGGATTGCAACACCAAAGGTCTTTTTCAGGGCCAAAGTTACCGCAGCGTGGGTCTGTCACTACGTTTGTGCCATCTAAATGTCGAGGGCCTGTTAAGGCCCAAGTGCCACTTCCTTGGGACGTTTCCTCGAACTCCACGTGATCTACGTGCACCTGCTCCAAGAAGCCCATACAGCCGCCGACGACGACGAACTACACTTTATCCCATACGATTGTTTATTGACATAGACATGCTTATTTTCACGAGAAACTAACATTTGAGCCACTTTGCATATATTTTCATACGAATTTTTTTCCAGATTTTAGTCTTTCTGTATAACGTGATATTGCAGATGTTGAAATTTCTATGAAATTTCGTAGCCGAGTCATTGTGGAATAATCTAACCTTAACGCTAACTGTTGACACCCAAATTATCGATTGTAAAATATACGCATGATCTGCATGATGTCTGACATCTCGCTGCACATGGAGTGAAACTGGAGAACTAAACAAGCTCCCAGCACGTGAAGTAAGATGCCAGGCATAACGCCAGACCAACACGCAGTACAACGCAAAAAAAATAATTACATAAAGCAATTTATGCCTATATCGAGTCATCCATTTTTAGGTCATTTTATAAAATTACAACAATTTGGAATATTGGCATGAAATCTGTAATGTTTGTGTCACTTTTCCAATTAAATATATAAACCGTCGCATTGTGAGTACTGTTGAGAAGTTAAGGAAGTATGCTGAAATTTCAGTGAATTCGGTAATGATCACTTAATTCCTGGAAACTGAGTTTTGATAACAAGTGTTTCTCATATTGATGTCTCAATGCTATATTAACTATTCGACCGAGCTATACGACAGATTCTGTTAAATATATGCTGTTCAGTATATATGTTAAATGAATGAATAAATATTATCAATTCCAAGTTATTATGACTCAGTTCCTGGGCTGTGTGAAAGGATGTATGATTATGTGGTTGTGTCCATTATTTTACCATCTTTTAGGTTGGGCAGTGGAAGGCCGAATATTATAGATACATGTTTCTCTTTTAGTTATATATGTATGTAACATTGACAGCAACTACTCAGTATTAAATCAATAATTCACACGTATTTTGTATAAAAATAGCATAGTAAGGTTAATAATTGTGATCCCATGGGACTCGTTGAAGTTTGTAACAATTACCCCTTTTGTTGAACATCCACACAATTTTAAACTGAAGCATTTCTGAATGAGTATAATTACTTTATTGCTTTGCAGGCAAAAATGTATGTTGTAAATAACTTAAATTCAGTATAAAATGCCTGAGATCCACGGAACCAAAACAAAGACTCTGCACTCAATGACCGGCATCAAACCGTGTGACAGCTCTATGCCTCAGTGCTTTTGCTAGAAAACATGTAACACAATACTTGGTTTTGTGAGCTGAAGCGAGTGATCTAAATGTGCCTATGCAGATGAAATAAAAGGAGGTAATCTGTTAATGTTACGAAAGGGATGCGTTATTCAAAAGGTACACCTAAAAACGAAAAGTAGTAAATCGGATTGTCTTTTCGCATCTATTTAATACGTAAAATGAGCGATATGTTTCGGGTAGCCATGCCAACTCTGTTCTTAGCCTTGTTTAGAGGCTTAAGCCCTGCGCACACAGTGTGTTGTTAAATGTATAGAATTAAAAGTTTATTTTGTTTAACCAGGTGAGAAATAAAGATGCCAGAATAGTCTTGTTTGCAAGAGTGACCTGGGGTATTAGTTTGCTAATAGGGAGTGATAATTGCTAATGTATAGTCCTAGTTGAGTAATTTGTGGATACGTTTAAAAATTTGGCAAATTTGTACCCTGACACCAGCACACAATGGGCTACTCTCGCGAATGATATCAGGGGATATTTTCAGAAGAAGAAGAAGTTTATTTCCCGAGTAAAACCCATTGAGCTAAGACCCTCCTTCTTTACTTCTATTGTGAAGCAGAGAGAACATATCACAGTTATTACATACCACAGTCATAATCATGGTAGCTGCTGGATTCGAACCCTTACCTCTGCAACAAGCTGCAATTGCGGGTAGGGAATACTCATCATGACGTATGGGTCTGAAACCATTAGTACAGTTGGCTATGTACTGCGAGAAAATAGTTCAACATACGTCCGTACATACTTTTTGAATAATAATTTAAACTGGTAACACGCCGTAAAGTATTGACTAACTCTCGAAGAGACAGAACAACACAATCCCATCTGTCTCTGTTCCCCTCCTCCTTGTCCCCAATCACGATTCAAATTTTTCTCGCTTCTGGCCCTTTTACACTGGAACAAACTGCCCCTACACGTCGAACAATCAGCTCCACTGTCCATGTTTCGTTCTTCCCTTAAAATGCACTTGTTTTCCCTTGCTTACCCCAACTCCACTTCCCCATCGCTTTCCCATCATTAACTCCATCCCTCTTGCCAACTTCCCTCCCCATTCATCACACTCACTCATCGTAAACCACGCATTGTCAATTTCATCATAGTTTATTTCACGCATCATCATATTAATGTTCTACCATCCTTCTCATCAACTCATCTCATCACACTATTCTGTTGTAAAAAATAGTGAATTCTTTGGTCAGCGCTATATGAATTCAAATAAGATGAGCGAGGAATTACATACAAGTTCGAAGGCTGCCACACAGTGAACCGGCGCCACCAATTGGGCCACCTTGTAAAGCACGAAAAAACTGACAGGTGAGAAGAGGAAACTATCCCATGCAGATGGAACAGGTGGAGTCCACATCTTGCTCTAGCGCCGTCTCCTGGTGCCTTGACGTCCACGGGATGGGAGTTTCACAACATGTGTGTGATCTGCAAATCCTCGTCACCCTGATGACGAAATGTTGTAGTTTTTATTTATTTTATTTTTATTAATTTGAACCTATATAAGTGACTTTACCGAAAGACCCAAAGAAAAATGCAATTCATAATTCTCGAATTACTTTTTTTTCATTCGGATTAAGGAATGACAGTAACATTAAAACATAAAATGAAGAACCAGTATACTCTACTATACAATTTGCTGGCAGGAAATTCTTGAAGATGTTTTCCACATGCAAAAGCCACATTGTACTGCTTCCGATGAATGCAGAGAGAGCAGCTGAATCTCATAAACACAACACTATCACATAAGTTTAGCACGAGATCAAAGGGCTCGCATAATGCCCATGCATAATGTACGTTGCCTTAGTAATCCCCGCCCCACATTGTGCAAGAGCGTAGAAGCATGGTCAACACACCTACGCCTCTATATAAGGAACGAAACAGTAAGACTTCTCCACAAATCTGGCTGTCGCCTGATGAAGCTAGTTGTAATTACTGGCAAAACGTCGTACTCAGATTGTAAATGTTGTGGCTTGGCTCTCCAACACACCGGTGTGCTGTACTAGTGACGAATTGGCACGTTCTGTTTACGTGACAACCCTTACTAGTTGGCTGTGTCGGGTGGTGGCGGGTTTTAACGACACATTTATATATTTACGCGATCTAACCCAAAACACCTTTATTATGGACTATCACATCAGCCTTACATCCTGCTGAAGATAGTAATCTTTACATATATCTCTCACAAACGTATTAATCATCCCAATGAATTTTGCTGACAATATGAAGACACCCACTTTTACTTATGAATACAGTTTTACATTACTATACTGTGATATATATACTGTACAGTGTAAGTCACCTTATTACTGTACATATGATTAAACATCTAAGTGATTCCTAGGAGCACTGAATTTATGTTATTCCCATCTTGCGACGGTTACAAAAAGTCAGCTAGTAATCATGGAAATGCATAATATTATCCATTTTTATCTGTGGATAAGTCACCCAGAAGTGATCTCCCAGAAGCGCTAAATGTATGAACTTCTCTGAGCCTTTGCACGGTTAAGGAACAGCCAAGTAAGCAATGGTAAAATCGTCCCACTCTTCATATTTAATCATGGACAACTTTGACAATAAACAGCAGTACTTTGCGTATATGAACACGTTGAATAGGATCTGTCAAGTGTTCTCCGCAAACAGAAGGAGTTTCACTGACTGAGGTTTAGGCAGATATGTGAAAGGAATCGCATACGTGAGGATATAAACAACGGCGGTTATGCCACGCACAAACTGCACAGGGTTGTGGGCTGTGAATTAGGGCGGATAAATGACGGTCGGTTATGTGACGTGCTTTGTTAGAAATTCATTTATCACATTATTTTCCAGAATACTCGCCATTGTCGTAATAGAGTTTAGGTCAGCACAGCAGTTGAGGATTAGGCAGAACATATATGCATAGTATGTTGACAAATAACGAACATCTCTTGCTCCTACTATTACTAATTGGCACAGTTTTACATTTTCACGTATGCCATTATTTATACTGCTCCGCACAAATGAAACATACTTAACAGCGCAGTCTAAATATTTGAGTAGAGATGTCCTTTAATCAGTTAAAATAGTAATATTTAATCCATTTCATTACGAATTAAACATCTGCCATCCTGCTTTTCGTAGAGTAATTAAATTTCGAAAATGTTGGAAAATCCGAATAATTATCCTATGTTCTTTAATTAGACACTCCTTAGAATAGAGCATTAACTTTAATACCAACACTTCATTTGTATCATCATGCCTCTAAAACAGCAGGCTGGTCCTAATTATTGCTAAGCAAATGTACAAGCGCCGGATTCATGTTAAACAACTGCTGCTTCGTGATTGCTTACCTTTCCTATACGTTGCACTCATATGGTTTATTGCATTGTTTGTTGTTGAAGCGTTCTGACCCGCAGCTACTGGACATCTGTGAAAAAGAGCTTCATAGCCCATCGGATTTCTCCAGGAGAAATAAAGATTCTGATCTAAATGCAAGTTTTTGAATTGCACTGTTGAAAGGCAAAGTGCTGCAAATGATAAATACAAGGAACAAAAGATATGCTCATTTCACACTCCATGTGTTCACACTCAATGTGTTCACACTCATTCTCCCATTAAAACATACATATTCATCACAGGCTGCCCCGCACTGTGTTGGTCATGGAAGTTGCTTGACCACAATTAACCACGCTGGTTGACGTTGGTTGGTGAGGGGTGTAGGGAAGCAAGAACCTGTGCAGATATCACACGCCGCTGACTTTTGCCATGGATTTGAATCGAACTTGTGCTGTTTGGTTAACAAAAAGAACAGTGCACAAACCATTTCACCACAGTTCCACACCCCAAATCTGCCATTCATCCATGAATAAATCATCATCAGCAGCAGCCATGATCTCTTCACTGCTGGATGAAGGCCTCCCAATCTCTCACAATATATTGAGCACCTGCACGCGAGCTGATGTGGACATTCACTCAACAGTCCGTGTTCTTTCCAGTCTGATTTTATTAAGCGTCCTAGGTATACATGTTTCTTCCAGTTGTTTCCCCTCCAACAGATATCTTCCACTGTGTAGAGACCTAGTCGTACATGACTTTTGTTTTGCTCATACTGTATTTATCTTCAGCCCCCGTTTGCAGGCATGTGTTGCTCATTCTGTAATTTCCTGTGTAGTTAATTTCCATTGGTGTCATAAGAAAATGTGAGATGGCTCATATTTTTTCCACCTACATTTAGGCTATATATTCTCTAATCCAATCCAAATGTAAAATGATATGGTTAAAGTATAAAAAATGCTGAATGAAGCCAATTCAGTTGCCTAAAATAATAATCATTATTCAAAAAAGAGCACACTCAGTTTTCCAAGAGCTAAAGGTTAGAGTACCCTCGCAAGTAAGGTCAAGGCATCACGGCCCGAGCACAACGAATGAACAACTTTCCATGAGTTAACCATGTATCCCTGAGTGGCGTCAGGCATCTCAGGTGGCAGCACCATATTGGAGAGTATGCAACGCCACACGTGCCACTATAAACACCTGTGGTAATGGCGACTGCTGGTTATGCGATTGTTAAAATAGCGTTTTTTTATTTGCTGTATTCTAAACTTAAAAGTATATTTTTTATGTTATCAGGTAAGGCCTTTTCAAAAGTGACCAGGCCACAAATGATAGCTCAACGAAGTGGCTTATCGTGTGGACATTTATAGCAGCCATAAAAAAAATCCATGCAGCCACAGGAAGAACTTGCAAACTGCAAAAATACAGCAAGCTTGAGGGACGAGATTGAACCCATGACTCCTGTATACCAGGAAAGGTAAATAATAGTTCGTCACTGTGGCACCCATTCTGTGAAACATACCACCTTTTCCATGACATCCAGTGTTCACTATAAAGTCACACCTATGCTATATTGCGCTCAGTAAGTGTACATTTATTTAAAATGCATGGATACACAGGTTTGAAATAACGTGCATACAATTCGTGTATGTATTAAAAATCCAACAGACTTACACAGGTCACACCAATTAAAGGAATGGTATTCAGTGGACAAAACCAGAAATGGATTGACAGTAGATAGAAAAAGCACGTACCATTATTGACCAATAAGGAGTATATACAATGTAATTGAGAGGATATGTCAAAGTTATGGGAATGTTATCCATATATTCCAGTGTTACAGGACTAATTATGAATAAGACAAGTCTTGGGAGTTTGTAAAGCTTTAGATAGCTCAAGGTTATGTGCAAATGCTAAGTCGCGTTCTTGTATGCATTGTCAGGTGTTCTGTTGACTCCTGTGAATGCCATTTCACTCCACGTCTTGGGCGTATGAATTCAGTGCCTGAAGAATCTCCCAGCATGTGAAGTGAAACGTTGGACATTGTGCTACTCCACAACACGTGGTGCAACTTGGAAACGTATGGAAGCGTTGGATAAGGTTTGCTTACAGCTGCCGTGCCGATGAGAAGCTGCCGAGACAATGCTTTTTTCCTGAATTCCCATCACGTCTGTTTGACGTTTTTCGCTTATTGACGTAAACAAAATTGTGCTCGGGGTGAAATTCACGGTACTATACAAGACAGTAAAGGTGATCAACAATTGTACAAAACCGTCAACGTTCAATGTGTGCACTGAGCAAGCACGCTTGTTTTTAAATGCATTATTTAGCACAGCTTGCCAACACTTTGTAATGAGCGTCTTCTATCTATAAAGCACACCTGTTCACAGGCAGCAAATCCACATATACTGTGGTGTATTACGTGCATTTGCTATACAGTATATCTTTCTCTATGCATTTGGGTTGAAAAACAACTGCAATGGTACGTTTATAAAAACATAAATTGAGAATGTGCTATGTGCATATTATTAATACATGTAACTAATTAACTAATGGTATTATCTGATTATTATTCTTATGCTCCGGATATATTTACATTTATGCAGTGATAACATGATTTTAATTAACCTGACACACGAGCTAGATTTAAAATCAAGTTATGAGAAAAGAATACTGTACTCTATTAAAAGTACACACGAACTTAGAATTATGAATGCGCATTAATGTGCTCTTGTAAATTTACACAAACATTATGGTAAACGGCAGAGGTGCAGCCCTTTAATTGATTGCTCAATCCAATGCAGGCAGAAGGGCTTCCACACGATGGAGCTCTGGAGAGCTCCCTAATATAGGATATTTGCCCTACTTTTTCACGCTGATCAGATGTCTCGGAAGAGGTGGGAGTACCCACAATTTTACCCCACCAGAACCTGCCATCGATCGGCTAACTGTGGTGAACCCATTTATACTGCTGGGATGCAGAGGTCGGGGAGGATTTAATAATCTTCTCCATTATTTCAACTGCTGCACCGAGTGATTGAACCGACGACTCTCTTGGATTGCTAGTCCAGTGTGCGAACGATCATACCACCACGGCAGCATCTTGGTATGTTTTTTGATGGTATGTTTTTTGATGGATTTTTTCTTAAAAGCTTGGCCACTGTTCATAATTATGTTTCGGATGTTGTTAGTGTAAGCATTCAGTGAGTGCAATGCACCGTGAGCTGGTATGCAAGTCGTGAACAAATGTATTTATTATCTAGTCAATAGCACCAAGTTATTATAAACATTCTTAGAAATTTTAAAGTGTATTTAATTTATATCAGTAACATTTCAGAGTACAGTACTGCAAAAGTAGTCATTTATCAACCTTGTCACCGCAGAATTACATGTAAACAGTCAGAGCGTAGTCTGCCAACAAACAAGTCAATTCTTAGTGTGTTTTGCACTTATCCATCCAGACTGGTTTGGCACCATTCCATTCTACAGTACAAACATCACACAGTTCATGGTGGAAGGCTAAAAATAGGATTGTATTACATTTGAGTCTCTCAAAAGTTTAATCGGTTTTTGGAATCAATTTGAGACGTGATTAAGCATGCAGAATTTTTAAATGAATTATTAGGATGGATGGAATTAATTTGAATATGAAAGTTTTTGGTTTGTGCTCCGCTGTAATTTCTTTGCATGTCTGTTCTAAAGCAAATGGCGTGATGTTATTCCACTATTGAAGGGGAATAATATGTTCTGCAGGCAATAATGTTGTTTCTCGTGTTTTTTTAATTATAAATGTACTTGAATACTATGCATTTGTGTTTGTACTCAATGTGCCGAAAGCATAGGTGGTACTTGTTAATATAGTAGAACATGAAAGTATTAAATATTGACCCCCTTATTTTTCTTCTTGGTTCTTTCGGTAAAGTCACGTAGAAGGAAAATAATAAAATAATAAAATAAAACATAATAAAATAATTCTCACGACGTTTCGGCCACAACGCAAGCAGCCGTCTTCAGGTGGAGAACAGGTCTGTCGAGGAGACAGAGTCTGAATGGCACGCCCCAGGCTTGGAGCGACTATTTATACTGGATGGAGGGGCGAAGAGCGTCTTGACAAAATAATTTGCATATCAAGAGGAATTTAGCATATTTATGGAAATGCAGATATGCGATTATGGCGCCGCAGCAACTAATATAACCTCCACAACCCCTTATTTTTATTTCCATTGATGAAAATCTACTTCCTACAAAATGTCGTCATAATTTAATCGTATTTAAGGGTACCTAATGAACCTTGACGTTTTCCAGTGAGGAGGTCAAATGGGCAGAGGGTCCGCAGAGGCTGCGGCTTGTCGATCTTAGAGTGACCAGAATCCCAGTGGAATCGTCACGCAACAGACTTCTTCAATGCCTTGGGTCTCCCTAAGGGCTTCCACCACAAGGATCCAGTCATCTAGCTTCAGGACAGTGACTATGAAGCTGCCCAGAACATTTTCAGGGGATTGAAGGTGGTCAGTGACACTGTGGAGAGAGGAATGGTGGCTCCGAATCCCGAGTTTAATGACCACTGAGCTCGCAACGAGGAACAAAAATATCACTTGATTCACGTTGTCTCTCAGCATTAGAAGCTGTACCCTGATTCCAAGAACTCCACTGTGATTTCAGTCCCTAAAGTAGAGTACGAATTCATTCACAAACGTTGGCACCTGTTCAATTTGTCCCATCCATTATTATTGTTATCTAAACTGTGATTAAAGATGCTCTAACAATGATTTTGGTCTTGCAGACGAACAAGCCATATCCGATTGTCCCTGGCCACCACTGCTGTGCATTGACACCCTCGAACCACTACCAAAACCATCCCAAACCCTTGACCAGAGGAAGGGGTGGGGCTTAAACAGGAAGAGTATGGGTCGACAGAAGAAGGGGCAGGTCCTAAAGAGGAAAATTGCTCAGCAGCCGAAGGAGGAAGAGGGAGGGCCTAATCAGGGGCCTAAGGAATAAGGAGGCGGGGTCTTACAGAAGACCTTCCTTTTGATTTCATGGTCATATGTATGAAGAGGAGTCGGAGACTGGTTAAGCACTTCTTTATTCTTCAAACCACAGCCACACTCATTCCTCAAACCAACCTCAAACAAACGTTTCACAGCCCCTTTTAAACCGTCCATCTCCACCCCCCTTCTGAATCCACATTTCTGTCTCTTGCTGTGTGTGATGTCAGTGCCCTTTAACTCATGACCCCATCTCGTGTATTCCCGTGCGTGTGATTGGTGTATGCGATGTTGAGTGCGGAGATTGTGTGTCTTTGTGGTGCGAGTGTGTGAGTATGGCTTGGACATCCCCTACATCACCCCCCCTACCCCCTTTGAGACAGCGTCCTCGGCTCGAAAAACTGTGCGCCTTGGCCGGTCAAACCCAACCGCTGCCAGGCGCATGTAATACCAACAAACAAAACAAAATGTGCAATAAACGCAAAAGTAACACAACACCATTCCACCCCTCTCCCTAATCAACACGTGCACCGCCTCTGTCTCCGACTTCCCCCATGATCCGACCCCTCGACCGAACACAACAGGGTTCCAGGGATGTCCGTGTCCACAGCTGCTATGAGGTGGCGTGAGCATGAGCGGGTTAAGGGTCCCCGTCCTGTGGCCAAGCACTTTGGCAATGCTGCAGTTGCATTTTCAGCCACGGACGCCGATGGATCAGGTGCTGGCGTTCCGGTCACCTGTAGTCCTGCAGGATGGACAGTAGCTGCATTGTCAGTCAGATGTGTAGCCGGCCACGAGTGTGACAACCTCTTCCCACCTGGCCGAAGTGACGATGAAGGTAGTGAAGGTGACGATGCTCGTAGGGGCGGCTCGGCCGCGACGTAACATTTTAGCTGAGAGGAGTGAACGTACCACCTATTTTCCCCAACTTAATTCAAACACATTCAGGTCACAATACCTAACTGTCACCGGGACCTGCCTGGGACGGTGCAGCTTTGGTGATGTATGTAACGGTACCTGCGGGCAGTGCAGCCAAGCCAGGTCACCTACCGCAAAGGGATCCATGAACGGCGGCTTAGCCCGCAAGTGCTCATCCATAGCCTGCTCAGACGTGGATTCTGTTGAGGCCGCTTGCGAGCCTCCATAAATAATTTAACGAGTGGTGGAACACAGCTGGCCAATCTCCCGACCACGGCAGGACAGGGAGCAACTGTGCCTCAATCGGAGAGCTCGGCTCGCGCCATACATCAATAATAAGGGTGAGTACCCCATTGATGCATGCGGTGCCGATCATTAGGCTGTAAAAACCCCGGGGATGTCAAATCCCAATCCATCTGCTGGTCATTCACCAAGTGACACAGCATCCCTGAGATCGTGCGGTTAAAGCGTTCTACCATCCTGTCCGTTTGTGGGTGGTAAGGAGACGTCCGCACCTTCTTGACTCACAGCATGTCACACGCCTCCTGCAAAAGCTTGGAAGAAAAGTTTCTGCCCTGGTCCATCAGCAGCCGCTCAGGAGCCCCCCTTGTCAGTTACATACCCATTGACAAAGGCGTCCGCTATGGACGCCGCAGTCTGGTCGGCCAACGGGCAGGCAAATGGCCAGCGTCTAAAATATTCCATCCCCACCAGTAGATATTTACTTCCTCGAGGAGTGGTGGTGAAGGGGCCCAATATATCAAGGGCCACGAGCACGTTTACCCAGGAAGCTTTAATGGACTGCAAGGGCGCGCTTCGCACGACCGG
The DNA here is from genome assembly GCF_018977255.1 of Callorhinchus milii. Classification (NCBI taxonomy): domain Eukaryota; kingdom Metazoa; phylum Chordata; class Chondrichthyes; order Chimaeriformes; family Callorhinchidae; genus Callorhinchus; species Callorhinchus milii. Next base: position 73,924 of record NW_024704862.1, read on the forward strand.
CGGGGGCTTCCTGTGCGCACAGTCCGCGCACGCCGACACCCCACGGTGGATATCGGCGTACATGCCCGGCCAAATATAGCGAAGTCGTAGCGTAGCCTCAGTCTTACGGCTACCTAGTTGGAGCAACCGGCCGGACGTGAACATCGGAGCATAGTTGACTCCGCAGGGAAGAGGGCACCACCAGTACTTTATGGTTTACAGTCGCGTCCCAGCGCATCAACAAGCCTTCCCACATGAGGAAAAACTTCCCCGATGTGGGGAGATCGACAGCACATGCTGCTTCTGACAGCCGACGAAGCGGTGCTAAAGCTGCGTCTGCCTGCTGCCGATCCCTGCATTCCCGCAGGGTGAGCCCCAAGTCATTATCAAGCAATACCAGCGGCCCCGCCCGGTCCGTGTCTCCGACGGAAACCAGCGCCACGATCTCAGGTTGTGCCGTGGCTGGCAATCTACAGTACTCGGATCCGTCGCCGCAGGCACATTTAACGGAGGCTGGCAATCCGGGACAATGCCTCGGCGTTCGTATGCCTGATTCCTTTCCGATGCACCACTTTATGCATATACTCTTGCAGCTGCTCCAACCAACGGGCCATCTGACCGGTTGCTTAGTCAATGCGGAGTGAGTACTGCAATTCCACATGATCCGCAACAGTGAACTCGCGGCCATACAGGTAGGGCTGAAACTGCTGAACAAAGTGGACGACGGCGAGCAGATCGCGGCACGTAACACAATATCACTGCTCGGCCTGTGACAAGACACAACTACATAGGCAATAACAACCTCTCTACTCTCCTGAATCTGGGAGAGAACAGCCCGATGCCCATGTCGCTAGCATCCGTATCCAGCAGGAAGGGAATAGAAAAATTTGGGTATGCTAGGGGCGGCGCTTCTGTCAGACGCTGGTGCAGTGTCAAGAACGCGTCGGTCTCGGCCTGGCCCCAATGAAACGAGTGCCCTTTCGCCGTAAGCGCATGCAAGGGCTTAACGATGGTAGCAAAGTTCTCGACAAACGGCGGTAATAGGACATAAACCCCACAAATCCGCGGACTTCAGGCACGGATGTGGGTATTGGTGAATCACGGACGCACGCCGTTTTGTCGGGATCAGTCGCAACACCTGATGCATTAACGACATGACCCAAGTATTTTATGGAGGAGCGAACTAGATGACACTTGGAGGGTTTAACTTGAGGTTCGCGTCACGAATTTTCGAAAATACCTGTTGCAACTGGGTTAAGTGCTGCTCGAATGTGCGAGAGAATTTGATTACATCATCCAGATAGATGAGACACAGCTCCCACTGCATCCCCACAAGTACTAACTCCATCAATCGCTGGAAAGTGGCGGGAGCCCTTTGTAAACCCATCAGTAAACAATTAAAATTAAAGAGACCTTGATGCATTCTAAAAGCCATTTTCAGTCGGGATTCGGCATCTAGTGGTAGCTGCCAGAATCCCATCAAAAGGTCTAGTGTGGAGAAAATGTTTTCCGCGAGCGGGTAGGCATCCTCCAATGTAACTTTGTTCAGCCGCCTGAAGTCTACACAAAACCCAAGGATCCATCCAATTTCTTAACCAATATAACCGGCTTCCCCCACGGACTCGTAGATGGCGATATGATGTCAGACTCCATCATCTCCTGCACTGCCCGCTGCACATGCCCCTTATCACTAGGACTCATCCGATAGGTATTCTGCCAATGGGTGGTACATTACCCATATCAATGTGGTGCTCCATCAGCGTCGTGCGACCACCATTGTAGGGACCCTCACTGAACACATCTGTGAAGTCACACAACAAAGTCCTGAGCTCCCCCATTCCTTTGCCGACAGATTGGTGTTTTGCACCAAAAGCGCATCTATCTATGACATATCCTCTGCACTGACCGAGGGACCGTCCAAATGCATATTGTTGATGGTTTGCGCCTCAGGGTCCGAATGCATGGAACTAACATTTGCAAACAAGGTCCCTTCCTGAACTGTAATGGGTGTTTCAGCCATGCTAGGACCTGCAGGAACAGTAGCTGATTCCTGCGTTCGAGCGTGTCAACTGCTGCTAAGCAGTGGTGACCAACCACCGATGTCACCGCGGAGAGAATGAGCTGCGCATCCGACCGGGAAGTGACAAAAGGGGTGCAATATCAAAGCGGCACCAAGGCCTGCACACCAGGTGGGATTGAGACCGTAGTCCTTACCAGTGCCTGAACTCGCGAAAGCTGCTTCCGTTTCCCGTCTGGATGCAAGAAATACAACTGACCCCCGACAGGGATTCGACGCAGCCTTTGTCCATCAAAATGTGAAGGAGCATGGGACTCAACAGATCCGTGCCCAGCAAGCAGGGAACAGTGAGCACACTGGGATCAGTACCGGTGCCCGTACCTCCAGCTCCCCGATGCAGACCGGCACTACCACTTGGCCTATGATCCTTATACTTTCCCCTTTCGTGGCTCTGTACCTCGCCTGAACCAGCATGAGACGATGCTGTCCCTCCGATAGCAAGTCAAAGATGCACAGGGATATGATGCTGGCCAATGCAAACCACACGGACGCTAACCCCTGCCACCAAGCCTACCAACACAGACGTCCCAGCTGTGTCTGCCACCACCCTTCTGGCCAAATGATGCCAATTAGTAACCATGTCCGGCCACGGGCCCGGACCAGCAGCGGGAATCCTAACCGCCGCCCCCAAGGAATGAGATGCGTGATGAGATGAACATGGGGTGGATGGTTCTAGCCGGGTGTCCGAGGTGTCAGCACTCGCCTGAGTCGGAATAGCCATGGACTGAGGCTGACGATCCCGGCTGGTCATCCCCTGTGCACTCGTCCTGCTGCGGCATCCACGGGCAATGTGTCCCTCGCGGCCACAGCGATGGCAATGACTTATTCCCGTGACCAGAGGATGCTCTCCTGCCTCGCGAGGTGCCCAGCACTGGGGTCGGCACTCCGCTTCTCGCGCGATCCTGGGATACCACCGCAAGGCCGCCACCATCTCTCCCTCGTCCTCCTCCGCCGGCGGCGCGTGTCTGGTTGGGGGACGTGGCAGCCCCTCGACGCCACCGAGATTTCCTGCAACGTGTGCCACATTTCACGCGGGTCCCGCCATTTCTTTATAGGTGTAATATCTTCAATAATGGCGGGAGACGAGTTGACGGGGCAGCACCTTTATCACAGCGGTTGCACACGTAACAGTCCCAACCGAGATAACACCTATGTCACACGTGCCTGACTCGGCCACGCACTCCGTCTTCCCCGTGGGGTTCGCGCACCTCAATCTGCCTCGACTCAGGCTCTCCGGCTATGCTTTCCCCATGGGGGAACTATCAGACCCCTACGCGCACTCGGCTCGGGCCGCACTCAGTCTCTCCCGTAGGGTACGGGTGCCTATCTCTGCCTCGACTCAGGCTCTCCGGCTACGCTCTCCCCACAGGGAACTATCAGACCCCTCTTGCCAGACCACGGGTTCGACCACTGGGCTACACAGCCCGAGCCCTTACAAGGGCGTCGGACCGTGAATTCCAAGGCCTCGCCTCTGAGCCTCACAGAACCCGGCCCTTACAAGGGCAGCGGGCTAGGGGTCTCAGGGCCTATCTCTTCCTCCGTCTTCTGTCTTCACCGGTTACCAACTCTCCGAGTGCCCGCGCGCATCGCCTTACATAGCCCTCCGCTCCCGAGGGGGCGGAGCCTATGTGGACCGCGATGTGAGCACCCACTCGATGTAACCAATCACCACCGCTGCCTCACAATCCCTCCTGCCAGCGCGTATCACCACTACATAGGCACAGAGCTGTCGTGCGACCCATATCGAGGTGCGGGCTTCCTCCCCCCTTGGGATCTTGCAGCAGCTGAGGCGAGACATCCCACCGCTGCCACCAGATGAAGAGGAGTCGGAGACTGGTTAAGCACTTCTTTATTCTTCAAACCACAGCCACACTCGTTCCTCAAACCAACCTCGAACACGCATTTCACATCCCTTTTAAACCCTGCATCTCCACCCCCCTTCCGAATCCACATCTCTGTCTCTCGCGCCCATGCATGTGACATCAGTGTCCTTTAATCCTTGTGCCCAGTCTTGTGTATTCCCGTGCGTGTGATTTGTGTGTGCGATGTTGAGTGCGGAGATTGTGTATCTGTGCGGTGCAAGTGTGTGAGGATGGCTCGGACATTCCCCGTACACGTATAACATCAATTAATAACAAGTGTAAATGTAATTAATAACTATTCTGATTATATAAAACATTACATTACATAGCATGTTTTTCATAACATGTATAATCCATGGACACACTATTAAACCACTGATTCAATGTAATTGAATACAATGCATGGCGCCTATCAGAAGCAGCAGAAAAGCTTTCATGTCGCAAATGTGACCACATGCCAACCAATACAATTATATATCTTAACATTATTGATTCCGAAAATAAAGCCTTTACGTTTTGTTCTAGGCTCTTACAGGTCTTGGTTGTGGGCGGCTGAAGATAATCCAGATAAAGCACTGTGCTACGCTTACATGTCTATGCATCCGACCTTTATCATCCTCCACTGACCAGCATGGTGAAGTATCTTCCAATAATCCTTGTGAGCTGTATGGTGTGGGGTGGCCCTCGTTCAGCTGTGGATTTACACAAGGGCTGTGCGTGTTGTTAAGTGCTTAGCCGTATTGAATTTAGCGAAACATTACTCATGCTTTTGTCTGATCCCCGCAGACCACTCTCCATCACTGGTGACTTTTGTTGTGATGTCATCTTGTGGTACAATGGTCACTGGCCAAAGAAGATGAAATATATAACATTTCAGTATTGGAATGACAATAACACTGGAAGTAAAAAGTGCCATCGGTCGAAAACTTCCTCATGATTTTAAAACTAATATGGATTGTATTTATGAATAACAATGCTGATTATATAAAACATTACATTGTTTTAAATAATATATTTTAGCATCTTTTTCATAACATGTCTAATTCATGGATCATACTATTACATCACTGATTCCTTTCTTTATTCGAAAAAAATGACATTTAAAAAAATTACATTTTTATCATTCCTCAGGTTTAGGAAGGACATGATAAATAGTGCAAATGGTTTACAATATGTCCTTTGAGTCTAAAATATAATCATAAAGAACATGTTTGGTGTGGAATCTGCTCTACATGGATGCACATCTAGTTGGGTGTCTGGGTGCCATCGCTTTGCAGTTGTGGGTGTCCGAAGAGATAGTATCTGCATAGTTCACCCCCCACTTTAGAATTCGAATTCAATTATATTACAATCTACGCAACTACAGGCGACTGACTGGAGTAAGCTTAATGTTTCTACACTATTGTGTATTCAAAGGTTCCGCCATTAGTATTTTCAACATTTATTTCACATTATTGAAGAGATAAATAAACCCAGACTAAAAAAAATACCATATTTTTTGTCAAAAATTACGTGGGTTGCCTCAACCATATACGAGGCACAGCCACTAACAGTCACTAACAATGGCTGTACTCCCAGTAAGCAGATAAATTATAGTGTAGAGTAAACGTTTAAATGCAAAGAATTTTTCGAAGAAAATGGATAAGCAGACTGGATCAAGGATGGAACCTTGATAATCACCGTAGCAAATTATTCTAAGGGGATTGAGACTTGCAGGGAACAGAACGGCAAGAGTGGAACCAGGAGAGAAGTGGACAAATTCGCCAACAGTCATGCAGGCATTCAAGAAGGATAATTGGTGTCAAACATGGCAATGAGATGTATTTCTTTTTCTGTTATGATGGGCTTTCTCATCATTTACAGATTTGATTAGTGTGATTCAACAAAACCAGGATGGATAGAGACAGAAGACCATTGACTACTCACAGAAGGGTTTACCCCGCTAAAAGCGTACAATGATGATTTTGTGCACCAATTATCCATTACGACATGTACCACAAATACTTCCAGACAATTGAGTCGCACTTTATATTGACCTTACCTGCATCATGCACCTTCGTTATTATTCACATTAATAATTTTAAAATCGTGCTTTGTAATACCAAGAGCTTCAAAGCCTATAATTACATTTATAATATGAATACATTTGTAGGGCTTGAGTATAGCGCGCCACGCATCCCCCGCCTCTGTTGCTATGCAAGCAAGCACAGTACAGTGGGGTGATGTGAGGTAATGGTTGTTGTTATGGATTTAGGCGAAGTGGGTCGTTAAGGGTTGAAACAGGTGTCAGGGTAGCCGGGAGGACACAGGCCAGTGATTGGCTGGAAAGGTAATTGGGCATTAGCTGGCGTCGCTACCGGCGGCGAAAACAAGGCCACGTGACATGGGGGGGGGCAGAGGGAGAGCGATAAGCGGGGGGGGGGGTAGAGATAATTAGGGAGATTAATTGGTGTGGGGATATAAGCCAGAGCGCAACGGAGAGAAGGGAGTCCTGTACGAGTCGGCATCGTGGATGGAGCTGCAGCAACGGTGCCCGGGGAGTCGCAGAGCAAGTGATAGTAGAGTAAAGCGTAGAGACAGTGTTAGTAAAGTAAAGCACGGAGAGACAGTGGTAGCGAGAACGCAGTGAGCAACCAGGGTAGCCATGCATCGGAAGGATGCAGAGTAGGATAAACCGTAGAGACGACAAGCATAGCGATAGTGAGGTAGAGAGATGCGGAGTGACGCGGAGCGGATTGAGGGTACGGAGAGACGCGGAGCGGTGGCGCAGCAGAGAGACGCGGAGTGGAGCGAGGCCGCGCCGAGACGTGGAGCGGTGGCGCGGCGAAGGTGGACTCTAAGAGGAAAATAAAGAGGAGAGAAAGACAACCCTTGTACGAGTCCTACAAGTACCGCCGCACGATGAGGTCGACACGCACGACGAGGATGAGCCGAGACCTGCCGCACGTGTGGAGAGCTGCGATGGCGGCGTGGGAGGCCAGGATGGCGGTGCTCATGCAAGAATTTGATCGAGTTCTGCGGTCGATGAGGAAGCACCGACGGATTGGATCCGCAGCCGCACGACCTCGTTACATCTGCGGGGGCTGACTGCGCGACTGGATCTCCCAAGGTGCCAGGTGCACCGCTGGATGAGGAGGAGGAACCGAGCTGGTTTCGCGAATTGTATGAAGGTAACGACGATTTGACACCCGAGCAGCGGACGCGGTTAAGGGAGTTGCTTTGGGAATTTAGGGATGTGTTTAGCTCGGGGAAGTTTGACGTCGGTCGTACGACCTTGTTGCGACATCACATTGACACTAGAGATGCGGCCCCTGTTCGATTGAATCCTCACCGGGTGAGCCCGCTGGAGAAGGATTGCATTCGGAGGACGGTTGACGAGATGTTGCAACAGGATATCGTATCCCCTTCGTCCAGCCCATGGGGAGCCCCGATCGTGTTGGTAAAAAAAGGGACGGCTCTCTGCGATTTTGTGTAGATTACCGGAAATTGAATAAAGTTTCGGTGGCGGATGCTTATCCGCTTCCGCGCATTGACGACTCATTGGACGCATTGTCCGGCGCTACAATTTTTTTCCACATTAGACCTCTTATCGGGCTTTTGGCAATTGCCCTTGGACGAGGCATCTAAACCGAAGACGGCTTTTCGCACGCCGCAAGGATTGTTTCACTTTAATGTATTGCCGATGGGGCTGCACTCCGCACCAGCCACTTTTCAACGACTGATGGAGCTGGTGTTGACGGGATTGCAGTGGGAGTCGTGTTTGATTTACCTGGACGACGTCATTGTGTTCAGTAAGGATTTCGAGGGACATTTGCAGCGGCTGCGAGCTGTGTTTGGCAGGGTAAGGGGCGCCAATTTGAAGTTTAAACCCCAAAAGTGTCATCTGTTGCGAACTTCCGTTAAATATCTTGGTCATGTGGTCAGCGAAGCGGGGGTCGCAACGGATCCGGAGAAAACTAGTTGTGTTCGTGCGTGGCCAGTGCCTAAAACGGTGTCGGAAGTACGCAGCTTCGTGGGCTTTGCGTCATATTATCGGCGATTTGTTAAGAATTTTGCTACGATTGCGAGGCCACTGCACACGCTGACTGCTAAGGGTAAAAAGTTTCTATGGGGTGATGAGGAGCAGCGTTCATTTGAAATGCTCCGGGACGCGTTGGCGGACGCACCGCCGCTCGGGTATCCAAATTTTGCGGAAATGTTTACGTTGGACACGGATGCCAGTGACACGGGCATCGGAGCTGTGTTGTCGCAAACGATTAACGGTGTTGAAAGGGTCGTCGAATGGCAGCCGGGTACTGTCCCCGGCGGAACAAAGGTATTGCGTAACGCGCAGGGAATTATTGGCGATTGTTCATTTTGTGCAGTTGTATCGACCATACTTGTACGGGCGACAGTTTTTGGTCCGCACCGACCACGCGGCATTGCAGTACTCCTTGCGGATCGATCAACCCTCGGGCCAAATGGCCCGCTGGCTTGAGGTCCTGCAGGGATACTCATTTACGGTCCAGCACAGGAAGGGTACGCGTCACGTTAACGCGGATGCTCTGTCCCGGTTGCCTCAGGCATCGGGCTCGTGTCGGTGCTCCGAGGGATCGCCGCGTTGTGGGCCGCCGCTGCAGAGCGAGCCGAGAATGGCCGCTGCAGCTAATTCAAACCGGGTTGACGAGACACTGGATACTGAGCCTGGGTTGTTGGGTTTGTCACGGGGGCGTTGGGTGCGGTTGCAAATAGACGATCCGTCGCTTACCAGGATGAGGCTACGGGCCTCTCGCTCCAAACAGTCGGATGATCGGCCTTTTCTCCGACTCATTGACGACCTCCTGGTCAGATGGGATGTCGTCTTACAGAAATTTTGTATAGTGGTGCCACTGTGTTTACGAGGGAAACTCATTTCCGACACGCACGCACGGTTGATGCACTTGGGGGAGAAGAAAACCGCTTTGACTTTAAGTAATGATTTCTATTGGCCGGGGTTACAGAATGACGTTCATTTGTACGTTAAAGCTTGTCACGAGTGCGCACGGTGGAAGGCGCCAGCCCAGCCATATCGGGTATCATTGCAATCGATACGTGTTTCGCGTGTTAACGAAATTGTGGCCCTTGATATTTTGGGACCGTTCCCCGTTACCCCGCGGGGTCACAAATACTTGCTCGTGGGGGTCGAATACTTAACTCGGTGGCCTATGGCATGGCCGTTAGTGGACCAATCAGCGGGATCAATTGTGGAGGCCTTTCTGCAGGGTTACGTTTTCGATAAAGGGGCCCCGGAGCACCTGCTTACAGACCAGGGAAAAAAAATTTTGTCCCGCCTTTTGAAGGAGGTGTGTGACGCATTGGGTACGAGAAAAATCCGGACATCCCCATACCACCCGCAAACCGACGGGATGGTCGAGCGTCTTCATCGAACATTGACATCTATGTTGTGCCAGCAGGTTAATTCGGCTCAGACGGATTGGGATTTACATGTCCCGGCGGCTTTGGCCGCTTATAGATTGGCCCCACACGCTTCTACAGGATATTCGCCCTTTTATCTGATGTATGGGCGTGAACCAGAAGCCCCGGCCTTGGTCAGGCTGGGTGTGAAATCTAAGAGCAAGTCGCCAGTGGTGGCTGTCCCCATGTGCGAGTCATTGGATCGGTTGAACGAGGCCAGGGAGGCCTCGCTGCGGAATACGGAACGAAGGCAGGCAGCTAATGAGCGTCTGCACGGGGGCAGCCTCCACGGGAACCATGGCAAGTGGGGGACAAGGCTTGGTTACATTGTCCGATGGTGCCGGTGGGCACGTCACCAAAGTTCCACCGGCCCTGGCAGGGGCCCGTTGAGATTGTGGAAGTTCGTCGGGATCAAAGTGTAAGGATTCGCTACGGTCGACGGTTGTGGCACATTCACCCGTCACGGTTGAAAAGATATGTTGTGCCATATGATGCGTCATCTCCAATCCCGGAACGGCCTGTATTGGATGTGTCCGACGAGTGTCCTGGGGGCGATGGGAAGATGCACCTCAGCGGTTTACCCCCCGTGTGCCTGCAGGAACACCATCTTTGAGGCGACGGACACGCCGGGACACACAAGGCCGTGGGTGGCTCTCGTCGAGGATGGACAGGGGGATGGAGATGGACGCACGGTTCGGGCAGGACGCTGCCCTGTGGCCACGGACGGGGATGCCCTAGCCCCTGTTCCATTGAGTCGGGGTGACGGACCGGCCGCGGGAACACGTTCACGACGATTAACTTTTACTTAAATTCCTGGGACTCGGGGTTGTATATATATTGTGCATCTGTTGAACTTTTCGTGTACTGTGGGTTTCGCGTGTCGCGTTGTTTTAGCCGGGACGGCTAGCTTTTTCACGGGGGGGGGGGGTGATGTAGGGCTTGAGTATAGCGCGCCACGCATCCCCCGCCTCTGTTGCTATGCAAGCAAGCACAGTACAGTGGGGTGATGTGAGGTAATGGTTGTTGTTGTGGCTTTAGGCGAAGTGGGTCGTTAAGGGTTGAAACAGGTGTCAGGGTAGCCGGGAGGACACAGGCCAGTGATTGGCTGGAAAGGTAATTGGGCATTAGCTGGCGTCGCTCGGCGGCGAAAACAAGGCCACGTGACACGGGGGGCCAGGGGCGAGCGATAAGCGGGGGTAGAGATAATTAGGGAGATTAATTGATGTGGGGATATAAGCCAGAGCGCAACGGAGAGAAGGGAGTCCTGTACGAATCGGCGTCGTGGATGGAGCTGCAGCAACGGTGCCCGGGGAGTCGCAGATCAAGTGATAGTAGAGTAAAGCATAGAGAGACAGTGTTAGTAGAGTAAAGTACGGAGAGACAGTGGTAGCGATAATGCAGTGAGCAACCAGGGTAGCCATGCATGGAAGGATGCAGAATAGGAGAAACCATAGAGACGACAAGCGTAGCGATAGTGAGGTAGAGAGACGCGGAGCGACGCGGAGTGAGGGCACGGAGAGACGCGGAGCGGTGGCGCAGCAGAGAGACGCGGAGCGGAGCGAGGCCGCGCCGAGACGCGGAGCGGTGGCGCGGCGAAGGTGGAATCTAAGAGGAAAATAAAGAGGAGAGAAAGACAACCCTTGTACGAGTCCTACACATTTGTTAAGGAACATGTCCTGTTCCATATGGAATATTTAGCCGAATTTGCGTGATAAATCTGTTTTACATCTTTCCCCCTTAAGCCCCATAGATCCCGTACCTTCGACGAGTATGGTTGATTACGTTCGGTGTGAAAGAAGTTCATACATAAATCAGTGGCATCATTCTTGCCAATGTAAATGATTATTCACGTAGAATATTTCTACAACAAATATGTTTATTCTACCCCGAAAGTCTACTGAAAGACATTTTTATTTCTTAACTCCTGTGGGGGTGTTCTCTTAGACATGATAAAGCATAATGTGTAATGTTTAAATTGCATTCAAGTAAGTTTGCATTCACAAAAATGGCTAGATTCGAGTAGTGGGAAATACATTTTGTTTTTAGATGCAGAGTGAGAAAGTTTTTTAACTGATGCTAAGTCAAAGTATTACAAAAAGGGAATAAGATACTCTTGCATCAGGTTTCTGTTCTGAATTTGTACTAATAACTATAATTAAAAATTCCGCATTTGAGGCTCACAATTCATAGAAGTGCTGCCTGTAGAAGTGTATTTAATCTTAAATATGTTGCCCCTATAAATATAGAGGAATATGTATTTGAAGAAATATACATCTAGAATGTATTTGTTTTTATATAAATCTACGTGTTATTTGACGACTTCATTTGATCTATCCTAATCAACACATTTTGTACTCAATGCGTTGTTCATGTTTCCCTTACAAATGTGAATTGTTTTTTTAAAGTAATGGAGCATGAAAGGCATGTGTTAGTAATGTTCATCTCTAGACCAACTTCCAATTTTTATTTACTCAAAACCCCACTTCAGGGAATTCCCTTAATTTGTGGGTGAAAGACAACAATGACGCAAACTCCTTAATCCCACTGCAGACCATCACAGAGACTTTTCTGAAATACTACGCTTCATTTATGCTACATTTAAATATGTATGTTGAACTTTTTTGGCACCGTACATAGTCAACCGTGTTAATTGGAGGTGCAGGGGAAGGACAATAAACTAAACACAAAAAGCAGTTTTAAAGAGATATGTTTCCAATCTTGATTTAAGAGTGCATAGCTCCAGTGACTTCCGAATATCGGAAGAAGAGCGTTCCAGATGGTCGCAGAAGAACATTCAAATGTTCCCTTGCTAGTAATTCCCTGAAATGTTAAGGGCCCTCACTGTTTGTTAGCACACACATATCAATGGTGGATCCTACCAAGCTGATGTAGACATCAGATACTTATGGCCAAGCATTTATTACTGCTCTTAAATTCTCAAAAATTGCATAGGTACACTGTTATTCTCTTGTAATCACAATGTTTGTGAAGTATTCACCTATAAATCAATATAAATAGTATCCTCACATTATCTTCACAATGTATAATTTCTGTAATAGTATGAACACATTTTTTAACGTTACCTAGCACGTTTTACAATACCAGATTGTGTTCTTCTGTTAAAAATACGATATCATAACTTGCCCTTTTGAGCCTTAATAATGGTGGCTTCTAAAATTTCCTCAATGTCCCAAATTATGATTTATGGTTTTAAAATCCCTCTTGACTTACACTTTAAACTTGCCATTGTTATTTATTTGAAGGTGCAATTCGTATCAGAGGGAAATCCCCTAAAAGTAAATACACCACCGCAATCTTATGAACAATCAAGTTTAAATGAGACTTTGTAAACAGCTACTGCTGAGAATTACCCGTGGAACAAAGAACTAAACCCCCGTCGTAATGAGCACACATCATTATTAGATCATCAGACCATCACACTTTCCACCAGATTATGGCTGGCACTGCTTATTGACTGGTTGGCACACTTTCAGAGTCCACCTACTGAGACCTCAGCACGTGGTTGCGACTTATGGAAAGAACGCTTTGCTGCTGGCCCGCTATCGTTGCCGTTGTTGGCAAGCGTACACTGGGTTGCCCCACACATTGGAGCTGTCGGGGGGCGGGCTGGTGGGTTCCGTAAATAGAATGGGCAAGTCACATGGAGGCTGCCCGCCGCCACTTCCTCTTGTTGGGAAATGCCAGGGAGCGGGCAGCCCGATGGATTGAGGGGAAAAGTTGACAAACGCAGTCCGCCCCTTCTTCCACGTTAAGCGGGCCCTACAGGAGTTCCCGCAACACTGGAAAATCTGTATCAAGGAACTCTGTAAATAGCAGTGGCAGTAAAGCTCATTATTTAGGAGCTGTTGCTTTGACATTATTAAGTACTTGTATTGCATATAACTGTGTCCCTTTGAAGATCAGCCTTGAGAGTGGTTTCATAATCATACATGGATGTATCCAATGAGGCCTAAAAGGCAGCTCTTGAATTACGTTTTTAAATAAGTGTGTGTTCATATGATACGCTATATGTCTTTAAAATACGGGTTTTGACTTGTTTGCCTAAGCGTGTATAAAACGTTACATGCGAAGATGTTTCAATATATAAATGTACTTTGTTTTAGTCATCTAACCTATGTGGGTGTGACTTGAGTAAAGATTGTAAAGTGAATGAGGAATGACCCTGGTACTCATGAAGTAATTTTTTATTCTCCAGTTTCTGCCTCGATATGGCAGACATATCACGTGATCAAAGATGGTGGTAACCTTGCCCAACTGCACATGAGAAGAACAGTGAGCTGTTATTTTTCTCCTCTGCGGGTATACAGGCAAGTGAAATGTATTGATGAATTAAACTGAAATATGTTGAAAATGATATTATTCATAAAAATGGGTAAAATAGCAGTTGTCAGGAAATCACCATCTTTGTAGTTAGGGGCCGTCCATAAATTACGTCACGCGATTTTGGAAGATTTTGACCCCCCCCCTCGTCACACGGCGTCACAAAGTCAGACCCCCCCCCAAATATGACGTCACAAAGCTCTGCCCCCCCCCCCCAAATAAAACATGCTTCAAATCGCTTTAAACTATTGTCATTGTAGTGTGTATTTAATGTGGCGCTGCACTGATGTTGTAGGAGAAAACATTTATTAAAAAGTATATCAAATTAAGTAGAACGTGTTGTCTATATTTATTTAAAGTTGCGCATTTTGATGTGACGTCACATTTTCA